>NC_046163.1:46151178-46157197 GCF_011064425.1 Rattus rattus | reverse complement strand
CGTAGATGTTTTGATGTTTATAGAGACTTTTGTTCTTTTTGGTTTTTGAGACAGGGTCTCTCTGTGCAGCCCTGGCTGTCCTGGAATTCTTTCTGACCAGGCTGGCCTCAAACTCAGAAATTTGCTTGCCTCTGCCTTCTGAGTACTAGGATTAAAGGTGTAGGCCACCAGCATCCAGCTGGAGATGTGTGTGTGTGTGTGTGTGTGTGTGTGTGTTGTGTGTGTGTGTTGATTTGAAATTAAGATCTGATTATAAAGGAAATATAAACTTTTTTTTGGGAAAGAAGAGCAAGAAAGAATAAAAACAGAGGAAAAAGGCTTCCTTGATTTTTGCCATGTAGTAGCAATGTTTAAATATTCTATTTTGTCCAGTGTTTCTAAGTGTATTTTTAGACCGGTTTGATGGTTGTGACACATTATATCCATACTCCTACAACTTAAAGATAACCATGTTAAAGAATGTCTCCTGATCCTCTCACCTCTACCTCCCAAGTCCTGGGACTACAGATGTGCACCACCAAGTGTGGCCAACTGAATCTTCTTTCCTGTAGCAGAAAGGGCGCTCTCCAGGATCTCTTATCTTCACTTGTCCATGTAAATAGGTTCCCACGTGGTTAAAACTGTGCATGGAAATTATTTTTTATTCTACATAATGTCATATCAAACCAATATATGGTACTTCCTGACCTTTTTCCTTCATTGGATCAGGAGTTTTTCAGTGGTATTAACTCATTGTTTAACCGACCAAGGAACCTTTAGATTGATATCTAATAAATAATGAATGGCTTGAGAAAGTCACATCACTATGAAAGAAACATGGGTTATTACACATGTGAAGTTAAGACAGAGTCATTCATGAGCATAGGTACTAAGCGGGACTGTGAGTATATTGTCTTACAATGAATTCATTACTACCTTTTACAAAGAAGGTTTGAGGTAGTGTTTACAAATATTTATAAACAAGAACAAAGCAGGGATGGAGAGGCGGCTTGGCAGTTAAGAACACTAACTGTTCTTCCAGAGGACGTGGGTTCGATTCCCAGTACAGTATAGTAGCTCAGAACCATCTGTAATTGCAATTCCAGGAGATCTGGTGGCCTCTTTTTGCCTTGCTGGCACTGCACACCTGTGGTCCACAGACAGGCATTCAGGCAAAACACACATACGCATAAAATAAAATGCTAATAACGGTAAATTCACAGGGATTAGAGACACAACCATCGTGGTGATAACTGTGTTTCACAGAAAACTGGGTAGCTGCCCTCATAGTACGTCTGTTCTGGTCTCATTCTCAGTCACTTTTACACTCGAAAGGTGACTTACCAGCTGGGTGTCATTCACATCTGTAATTAAAACACTCTGGAGGGGGAAGGAGGCAGATCAGTTCAGTGCCAGACGGGAATACCTAAGACTGTCAAATTAAAACATAATGATAGCAGTAATAAATATGATACAAATATAATGCTTTAATGCTTATTATTATTATATCCACAACAATAACAAGAGTGTGAACTGTGGAAACTCGGGTTGACTGCCTGTCTAAAAGGCAGTGTTTTGGGTCTTTCATTCCTACAACCACTGGGTGCTGCTGCCACCACTGCCACCACCACTGTCACCACCACCACCAACGCTGAGCTCATCATCAGCTTTTAAGGTGGTTTTAACCTTTAGAGTTCTTTTCAAAACACCGTGCCATTTTCCAGCATAATTGACTACCTATGAACTCTATGTAAAATATAAAGACCCCTAGAAAGGCTGTCCACACAGCATATTTTATCTTAAAAATTCTTCTTGTGGTGGGTTGGGGATCAAGTTCAGTGGTAGAGCGCTTGCCTAGCAAGTGCAAGGCCCTGGGTTCGGTCCCCAGCTCCGAAAAAAAAGAAAAAAAAATTCTTCTTGTGTTATCTCTGCATCTCTAGCATGAGAGCATCTCTTATTAGAGAAATATTTTCCTTAAAAAATATAAATTATGATGATTGATTGATTGATTGATTGATTGAGAGGGGTGTGAGGCTGGAGGTCAGAGGTCAACTTGTAGGAGTCAGTGTTTTCCTTCCCCTAGATGGATCCTGGGGGTGGAACTTAGGTTGGCAGAGTTGGGAGGCAAGCACCTTTACGACTGAGTCATCTCACAGGCCTCCTCCCCTCCCTTTTTTTTTTTTTTAAGATTTATTTATTTATTATGTATTTGAGTACACCGTAGCTATCTTCAGACACACCAGAAGAGGGCATCAGATCTCATTACAGATGGCTGTGAGCCACCCTGTGGTTGCTGGGATTTGAACTCAGGACCTCTGGAAGAGCAGTCGGTGCTCCTAACCTCTGAGCCATCTCTCCAGCCCCCCCTTTCTTTTAATAAGACTCAAAAACCCCATGCTTCCGGGAAACTCTTTCCTATACGACTTTGTATTTCCTTGATGTTGCTGTTGCTTTCTTCCATTCTTACAGACGAACGCATCGCTTTCCGTCTCCTTTTAAACTGTGAATCCTGGGCATGGAACCCGAAGTAAACCCTACCCTAGGGACTATTTCTTTTTCTTTCTTTTTTTTTTTTTTTTTTCCGGAGCTGGGAACCGAACCCAGGGCCTTCCGCTTCCTAGGCAAGCGCTCTACCACTGAGCTAAATCCCCAACCCCTCCTAGGGACTATTTCTGTCCTCTCTTCTCTCTCCCCTGGTGAGGATTAGCAGCAGGAATAAGAGCGGCTTCTTCTCTGTAGCCCGGCTTTTCTCACCACAAGATTGGCCAGCAGATAGATTGGTAAACAGGTTGGAGCTCCCCACAACCGATCATCACTCCGTGGGCTGCAGAGGTCGGGCTACCTATGGCCAGATGACCAGAAGGGAGCCAGGTATCCCTCAAGAGAGGAGAGAAGAGCGCCTTCCTCTCTTTGATTGCTCGTTAGTAATTTTAAGTTTGCTGGAGAATACAATCGTCTAATTTTTTTTTTCTAATAATAGGATGAGGGTTTGTTAGATGTGTATCGGATAGTCCGTACTGATAGTAAGTAATGCTAAACGTAACTGTTTGCCAGACGGATTTGTATCGAACTGACTGTCACCCAGCTCACTGCAAAGTCACAGGGGACCACGGGTATTGGAGAAAGACTTGACCAAAGACCACACTTGATTTAACTAAATCAACATTTCTTATTCTGCCCCTGACAAGCCAAGGCCACTGCAAATCTCTGGCTTTGTTAGTTTGTTCCAATGCACTCAGTACTCAGTTTACTGATCTCTTGAGTACTGCCTGACCATACCTCTCAAATTTACCGAGGTCTCTAGCAGCAACCCAATAGTAATATAATAAGATGTGGTGCCCTGGTCACCAGTTCAACTCGGCCAGATCCTGGGGCTGAGGATTTCCAGCTTGGAGGCGTAACCCTTCTGTGCTATGAATTAGTTTCTGCCAAGTCGGACCCTGCATTCTAGGTGAGGCATAGGTGACTGGAGCGGTGAACCGTACCTAGACTCTGTGACTTAGCAGCATATTAGATCCTTCAAGGGCAAGGTCAGGGTTTCGTTCATAACTCTGTCTTTAGTGCCTTGACATATAGTATCTACTCATATAAATAAAATTAATTGGGAATCACTCAGTGACATCTCCAGGCCCTTTAGTGTTTGATCTTACTGTGACAGTCTATCAGTCATTCATACATCAACTGCCTTGTCCCCTACAATGTCCTAAGCACTTTACAAATGCAATTGACTCAATGCCCACACTCTGCTCCACGGGTACAATCCTGAGTACATCTATAGACAACAAGACACAGGAATGAAGAAACGTAGTCACGTTTCCCCAGCCTGAGTGACTTCTGAGTGCCCGAGATGGGACTGGAACCCAGGCAGTTTGCTTTCAGAGTCTACAGCTTTAGCCTCTGTTTGCTTCTAAGCAGTTCCCTCTGGTGAATTCTCACAGTTGTTTCCCAATAACCCATAGCCCTGCCTGATCTGCTGTGGAAAGCTGACTGGCCTAGAAGCTCAGAGATCCACCCGCCTCTGCTTCCTGAGTGCTGGACTAAAGGTGGGCTCCACCATGTCAGGCAAAACCACTGTAATTGTTTCGTCATTGGTCCCCCCTTCCCCCTTGTCCCTAAAGGGTTGACATTTTCTAGAACTCTCTTCAAAACCGTCTTTCATTTACTTGGTGACTGCCAGCTTTGACATCTATCTGTACTTTGGGGGTTTCCACAACCCACATCCCTTCCAGACATTCTCTCGAAGGCTCACAACACATTCACATACAACATGTAACTTTTGTCACCTGCTCTGCCTTAACGTTTTTGTTGCTGTGATGAAACACCATGGCCCAGAGGAACTTGAGGAAGAAAGGGTTTATTTCACGGGTACTTCCTATCAGTTCATCATCAAAGGTAGGTAGGGCAGGAACCTGGAGGCTGAATCTGTTTACTGGCTTGCTCCCCATAATTTGCTCAGTGTGCCTTCTTAGAGCGTTCAGAACCACCAGCCCAAGGGTTGCCCTACCTGCCATGCACTGGGTCCTCCCATCTCAATTAATCAAGCAGATTCCCCACGGGCTTGCCCACATCCTGGTCTTATGGAGGCATTTTCTCAGTAGAGCTTCCCTCCTCTTCGATGACTTTAGCTTGTGTCAAGTTGACATTTAAAAACTAGCACTGAGCAGTGGTGGCACATGCCTTTAATCCCAGCACTCAGGATGGCAGAGACAGGCAGCTCTCTGAGTTCGAGGCCAGCCTGGTCTACAATGACAGTTCTAGGTTAGCCAGGGCTATCCAGAGAAACCCTGAACCAAAAAGCAACAAAACAAACCAAAACTGGGCAGCACACACACTCCAATAAACATGCACACCTTTTCATTTAATTGTCTAGGGGAACAGTACTCCTTACTGCCCAGTGCATCACAAAAAAATCAGAAATCCCAGAGTCTGCTGTCCCTTGGCTCCGTCTCATGTTGTGAGCATCCATGTATACTTCCTAATAAACACTTCAAATCCCCACAACTGTATCCTTAGTGCTGGTTTTCTTACAGCTGTACCGCCACCTTGCCTCTAAGCAGGGCCACCTCAGACCTCTTCTGGGTGTCTGCTGATTGTTCTGACAGGGTTTATGAGGTGCGTGCTATGCCGCACAGCTACTTGCTCAGCCTCGGTTTTCTATTTTATTACGTCACTATCTCAGTTAAAATTCTTTAATGACTTTCCGGCCCCTTCTCCAAGAAGAGCTGCACTCTTTCCATGACATCTAAGACCTCTTTAACCTGATCCTTTCCCCTCTACAGCTTTATCCCCTTCCCTTCTCTTACAAACTTCGTGCCCCAGGGGTTCTGAGCTCCCTGCAGGTAGTAGGTGTTCTAGATGTGAGTCCCTGACTCCCACCCCAGCCCCATGCTTCACTTCTGCAGACTTTTTCTGTAAAATGTTCTTCCTCGGGTGCCTCTGATCACCCCGCCTCCTCTTTCGACGATCAAATCTTCAGAAGCTGTTATCATAGCAAATGCTCAACACAGGAGGCAGCCACTCACTAGGTTGAACTTCCTTTACACAGCCCACTCTTTTCCTCTGGAAAGACTGATATGCGGTTCACTGTATGACTAGCTCCTGTAAACATCTCGTGTGTGTGTGTGTGTGTGTGTGTGTGTGTGTGTGTGTGTGTGTGCATGAACACGCACGTTGCATGAACAGGAATATGTGGGTGTGTGCACAGGCATGGGGAGGCTAGATCGGGATCTGAAGGTCTTTCTCTACCACTTTCCACCTTGTTGCCTAGAGATAGGGCTTCTCAGGTAACCAGAAGCTGGCTGCTTTGGATGAAATAACTTGGCTGGCCATGGAAGTCTCAGAATTCGCAGGTTTCCATTGTCCCCAAAACTTCAGTTGCTGGGGTTACAGGCAAATGTAGTTGACCCAGCTTTTATGTAGGTGCTAAAAACTCAAACTCAGATCTTTGTGGCTACAGATCCAAGCTCTTGTCCTAGAGCCATCTCCCCACACATATTTCTTTTTTTTTTTTTTTTTTTTTTTTTTTAAAGTCACTTTTTTT
>NC_046163.1:46143762-46151078 GCF_011064425.1 Rattus rattus | reverse complement strand
TATTTAAAATCATGATTTTAAATATCTCATTTAAAATTAGATGGATAGAGTCTAAACCAGTCAAAACATACTTTAACATAACAATGTTATTTTAAAAATTATATGATATAAAACTTACATATATATTAATATTAGTTGTTTCTTCAATTTCCTTCTATTTTGACAGATTAGCATGATGGAATAGTGGGCTTATAAGATAATGTTATAGAAGTTAAAATCTCAAAACATTTGATACCCTATTCTTGTTTCATCAGCATGTAAACAGGAGAGAGTTACAGCTATACACTCCCACTGCCATAAACAAACTTCTCTAATGCTTTTCCATAACCATGAACTACACATGTTCAAACTAAGAGCTCAAATCTGCCTGTCATCCTTTAGGTTGAGCCTTATGACATATTTGGTGGCAACAACAAGTACCTAACACAGAAGCTTGGTATCATTTCTCGAGCTATAGTTTTGATAAGTCCAGGCACAAGGCCTTTAAAACTCTCTTGTGAGAGAGAATTTGGAGATTTCTGGGCTAGAGAGCCTCGGAATCTTATAGTCAAAACTCAATGGGTATTCTGGTAGGAGTATAGAAGACCAAATGCTGAGAGAAATGCACCCAGTAAAGGCTGAGCTATTAAAGTTTCAGTGAATACTGAAGATTCATCATGGTGGACTACCCTCCATTTGTATTACAATATTCTGGTAAACAATATCACTAAACCTAGCCATGACCTAAAGATTTGAGTGACACTAAATTAAAAAGTAATCACTAAGGGTTGGGGATTTAGCTAAGAGGTAGAGTGCTTGCCTAGCAAGCGCAAAGCCATGGGTTCGGTCCCAAGCTCCAAAAAAAAAAAAGAAAAAGGAAAAAAGAAAAAAAAGAAAAAGTAATCACTAAAATTTATCTTAGAGAAAGCCTCAAGATAGAATAAGATCTAGACTGTGGCCAGGGTAGTACTCACTGCTCATAGATTTACGGTGACACAGAAAATAAAGAACGTTTAGTTTGATGAAGAGAAAGAATGTGGTGGGTTAAGATATATACCAGGAAGGTGCTAACAATATCAAAGAAATTGTTAAAGATAGTGATACCATTTTTAAAGCACATGCACTAAGATAATGAGGAAGGTTTGGAATACTCCACATTTTACCAGCATATATTAATTTGAACAGAGATTGTTGCAAGCAAGGATAAAATTTTCAGAGTAACTTTTTGCAAAATGGCTACATTGGGAAGCATTTTCCCAAGATAAACTTAGAAGGAAAATATGGGCCACAGAATCTGTGCTCCCAGGGTTCTAGGAACAAGCTGACAGCATAATATACGTCACAGTCCATACAAGGTTGGGTCTTCAGGCATGAAGTCACAGCAGTGAATGAGCCAATCAAGCTTGCAGCAAGGTTCTAAAATATGACAGAAGCCAAAGCGTATGCATCAGTGTTGGATTAAATGTCTGCAGCAGTAATTATAAAGGTTGTACTAAGGTTTCAATGGACATCTTAGGATATTGAACATGTAAGAAACATGGTTATTAATTTAGGAAAACTGAAATAAGGACAGATTACTTAAGAAGAGGCTATCACAGTCATCAGGTGGATGGGGATACAGGTCTCTGGTATAAATGATACCTTCACAATTCAAATATAGAGGTTCTTGTTTTACTGTTTGTTTGGATGTGTTTTTGTTGGTCTTCACTTGCTATTTTCCAATTCTTCCCAATTGAATGGAATATATGTCCTGTGTTAATTTATTTGAAAATATACAATTGGATTTTGATTTAGACAGGAATTAACAGTTAAGTCAATGCTTAGTGTCTCAGAATATGTCTTATTTTCAAATAATGTTGGGATCTAATACTGTAGGGAATTTTAAACTTGGACCAGTTATGTTTTGTCTCATGAGCTACCTATGCACCTTTGGAGGACAGTAGTGTATGTATGGTTTTTATATACAATGATTTCACAAAATCATGTCTTTCCATACTTGGAAATTGCTGATGTAATTTTGGGAAGCTGTGGACCCTTTTATAAGGATGGGATAGCTAGATAATATGTCACTGCCATAGAGAGCATGATTTTTAAAGACTGTCTTTGATTTCTATTTCTACATGGCTCCTAAAGACACATTCAAGAAACCTATTGCTCTTACTTCCACATGCAAAAACTGTCCTGTAAATACATGAAACAATGTAAATCTTTTATTTTGAAGGAAAAAAGAAGGATATATAAACCCTGTGGATGGCTTCTAAAAGCACCTAAATAGGGAGATTTTTGATTAAGAACACACACACACACACACACACACACACATACACACATATATACATATATATACATATATATACATATATATATAAGTATATATATATATATATATATATATATACTTTTTATTTGAGTGAGAATGACCCCCATAAGCTCCTATATTTGAATTCTTAGTGACCAGTTAACTGGAACTATTTTGGTAGTATTAAGAGTTGTAACCTTTTTGGATGAGGAGGTCAGTCACTAGAAGTTGGCTTTAAGGTTCAAAAGCTCATACCATATCTCCATATCCAATATCTCTCTCTCTCTCTCTCTCTCTCTCTCTCTCTCTCTCTCTCTCTCTCTCTCTCTCCCTCCTGTCTCTTATCTGCAGATCAGGATGTTAAACCCTCAATTTCTTCTCTAGCATCATATATAAGAATACGATACTATATTGTCAGTCATATATAATGAATTAATATTATAAAATTAAATATTTTCTTTTATAAGAGTTGCGTTGGTCAAGTTGTATTGTCATAGCAATAGAACAACAACTAAGAAAGTATTGGGCTATGGGGAAAGAGCTTACTTGTTAAATTCTTGCCACTAACCTTGATAATTGAGTTTAATATCCAGAATGAACATGGTAAAGGGTGGAAAGAGAGAACCTCTAAAATGTTGTCCTCTAATCACTGCAAAATAAAGCAAGGCACACTCATATTTTAACATAGACATATTTACATATGTGTAAATGTTTGTACATATGTACAAATATATGTAAAGAAATAATGTACTAATACCCAATGTGAAGAGGACTGTGGTATAATAATGATAATCAGTGATATCCATTAGGATTTAATAATATGTGAAGCAAAGGAAAGAATATCTGAATACTGATTTTCTTTGAATTCTTTCCAATATGTATTTCTCTGAATACTAAATGAGGAAGGTGTGTGCTATTTTTATCTTTAGGGAGGTTGTTTAACTTTGCTTATGAGATGTGTTGGTGTTTCCTATTTTATTCTTTGTTTTAACACTCACAATAAAATATAATTGAAATTTACTCCCTGAAGCAGAAAAAGAAGCCCTGTGTTGTGTTTTTATCATTTATGGTAAATGTTTTTTTAAATCTTATTTAAATAGATGAAACTTCTAGAAAAATCTAAAAGAAAAATATAAATATTAGGCCCAAATTAAGGTCTCAAAATATGTACCCATATTTGTAATGGTTTATAACAAACCTTCCTAAATATGATTGTCAACTATCAAAAGGGAAAAATTTAAGTGTAGAATAGAATAATCTTGTCACATGATTGAGAAAACATTTCTCAGTGAATTTAGTTGAAAACGGGTACTTATCATCAAAACTTCACTCATTTTATTATCAACAAGAAAATACATGAAGCACTAAAAATGTTAGGGATCAACACCCAATTTTTATAATAGCAATTTTAAGCAATGATACAACTTTGTACATAGAAATTAATGAAAACATCTATTCTATTCAATAAGCTTTTTGGGTGTCTAGCTTTGTCCAAAATTCTATCTTGCCAATATGGATAAAGTGACAGTTAAGATTACTAGTAAGTTTGATGCAGCATACATCTTACTTTCAAATGCTTGTAACTACCCACCTTACATCTATTTGTACAGGAGTTTTTAATATGTACTTTGATTTTCTTTCTTATTTTTAAAGTTTATTTTATTTCATTTTATGTGTATAAGTTATTATTACATACTTTTTGTGTATCACATGCATGAAGTACCCTGTGAGGCCAGAACAGGATGATAGATCCCCTGAAACTTGAGTTACCCCTGGTTGTGAGCTTTTATATGGGGGCTGGGAATGGCTGTTCTTGAAGAACAGTCTATATTCTTAACTGCTGAGCCACTTCTGTAGTCTGAGTAAAGAGTAGGCACATAGAGAAGAGTGACTTTGAGATCTTTCTAATTTTTCATTTTGTTCAGCCCATATAATAATGTGGACATTCAATAGATCAACAATAAATATACATGAAAAACAAAAGGAAATAGAAGAAACACTACCTAATTCATTCTATGAAGCCACAATTATTCTGATACCTAAACCACACAAGGACCCAACCAAAGAAAAGAACTTCAGACTAATCTTCCTTATGAATATCGATGCAAAAATACTCAACAACAGTCTTGTAACCCAAATCCAAGAAACACATCAAAAACATCATTAACCACAATCAAGTAGTCTTCATCCCAGAGATGCAAGGTTGGTTTAATGTATGAAAATCCATTAATGTAATCCACAATATAAACAAACTCAAGGAAAAAAATCACATGATGTTTTCCTTAGATGCATAAAAAGCATTTGACAAAATATATTTGTCTAAATCTGACCACTAGAGATTATATTACCCTTGCCTTGCATGAGAGGAGTTCATTCCTAAAGGAAACTTAGTCTCTCCCTGAAGACTAATCATTGACCATGTGTAGATCTTCACCTAGGGGTGGGACCATGCAAAATTTCATGGGTTCACATTTTCAAACAACACACTAATGGTGTCATTATATTGCTCTTATTCTGAATGGTGAGATTTTACATGTATGTTTTCTTGCCATTTCTTTCTGATCCCCCCTCCCATTGGCCAATTATTTTTGTTACGTTTGTTTTGTTTTACAATCAAGTCATTGTCCCCCAAGCCCCAGCACAGTTCCTCATCCATTCCTCCTTCCATTTGTCCTCAAGGGGATGCCCCTTCCTCCCAGGCCTCCCTAATCCTTGGGGCCTCAAGTCTCTTGAGGGTTAAGCAAGTCTTCTTCTACTAAGCCAGACCAGGCAGTCCTCTGCTCTCTATGTGTCCAGGGCCTAGGAACAGCTTGTCTATGCTGCCTGATTGGTGACTTGGTGTCTGAGAGATCTTAACTTTGATTTTCAGTGTGTTTTGAAAACACAGCAATTAAAATTTAAACAATAGGTTAAATGAAAAGTATCTGAGAAAAACAAAAGGCAAGTTCATCCAGGAATAAATTCTGAGATTTGCAGTGACTGACTTTCAGTTTTGGGAAACAAAGATAATTATTAGTGGATCTGGTCCTTGTTTCCCTGCTGCCACCCCAAAAATACATTAAAATGTAGACATTGAGATTCACTGAAGGTGACATGTTAAATAGGCCCTAGTTAGTTGAGTCTCAGCTTACAAACGTGCAAGATGGATATATAACTTTAAGTCATCAGCACACCAGGGCATTTAGTGTAATGAAACTGAATGGACTGACTTACAATGTTTATACATATAAGAAAAGACACATATCTGAGTTCCTCCTCACCAGAGGAAGAAAGTGTCATAAATACTGAAGGCACAAGCAAAGATGTGGAAGCAAATGAAATAAATATTTTATCTTTTCAAAACTTTACTGTTCATTAAAATTTTTAACCCTTTGAATTAATTAGTGTTGCCATACATAGGTGTGAGGCCATTTGGTCACTCACTGGGGGGTGGGCAGCTTATCTGAGGACACTCTCTCAGGAAAGTGACTCTTTTTTCTCCAATAGTCATTACTTGTTAATGTCTGCTCAGATAGGAGTAGCGTTTGGCAGTCATTCTGCATGAATACTGTAATATGTGACTGGCTTGACCTTGGGCACCTTTGTACAGGTATCCACAACGTCAGTGAGTTTATGTGCACAGCAGTCATCCAGAAGACATTTTGCAGCATTCCTGCAACGTGCCTCTCATCTTTTGGATCTTGATTACTTTCTGCCTTTTCTTTAATGGTTCCCCCCAACTGAGCCAAAGGCCACTTGGTAAACCTGTCCCACCTATAGCTGTGCATTCAGGAGTGCCTGTTTTCAGTATTTTTGAAGAGTTATGAATCTCAGGATTAACAACTACTCAACTGTAAAGCAAACTTCTCTGACCAAGGTTGAGAACAGTGCAGATCTATCTATATAAACATAAACGCTAAGAAAGAAGTTTATAGCAGTACAATATTGAAAAATGACAACAGAAGATCCCACCCTTAGGGCTTTTGGCCATGTCTGCCACATCGACAATGCATCTTGTCCTATGGACAAGGTCTCAAATCCAAACAAGGAAGTGACTGGCTATAATAATAAACAACCTTCCCCCATGACACCAGTGATTGCACAGTACTCCCTGCATATACCAGTCAGCATCCAGTGCTCGGTGAGACCATTGTTGTCAGGCATAATCAGAAGGTTTTGCCATGCAGTGATCCATTCTAAAACACAAGGTAGGAAAGCAATCCTAAAAGGAGACAGTTCAAAACCGGGTCAAAGAAGTCCATAAAGCAGGATTAAAGAGCATAGTTTTTGAGCATCATACGAAGATAAACATATATTCCTTTGTATATTTAATTCCAAAAGTGACAAAGTCAAATAACAACAACAACAACACAAACAACAACAAAAACAGCAACCTGTACATTTACAGCTTTCAAGCTAAGAATGCAAATTGAAGCAAAGCATCCTGTTCTTGAGTGAGTAATATTCTACCCTTAAATGACAACTTATTTCTTAGCAGAGCAACCTCTGCATGCTATGGCCTCCTCCATGCACCACAGAAAAAAAATGAGAATGTTGCAGTCAGACTGGTGAATGAGCTGTAGGGAGCAGTGTCAGAGTAGTTACTCAGCTCATGCTCTTCATATCTGGCTATCTGCATGCATAGTCCTGTCTCTAATACATATCACAAAACATTAGGAAAAAATTACTAATTTCAATATTTATTGTTTAAATGCTACCCAAACTTGTGCTATAAATTAAACATAAATGTTTTATATAAATAGAAATTAATATATGAATTTTTGTTATGATTAATTAAATCAAGATTCTAGACTTTTTAAAGGACCCTATTCAACAACAAAAACCACAAAAATAGTTTGACGGTATCACATGGCAGTTAAGAGCTCAGGCTAGAGACAGAGAAAAGGTTTGACAGCTCTACACTTCCTAGGCTTCTCTGGAGTTTATTTGACCTTCGGCAGTTACTTGTAAAGGTTAAGAAACTCTTCTTCAAAGGCAGGATGATTCTGAGGCAAAAGAAAAGCAATCATATAAACACCCAAGCCAAACTCTCTTTTTT
>NC_046163.1:46093194-46143662 GCF_011064425.1 Rattus rattus | reverse complement strand
GTGGTGTCTCAGGCAGGGCTCCTGCCTCACCTGGGCCCTCTCCCACGGGAGCCCAGAGGCCTTATACAGTTTCCTCTTGGGCCAGGGATGTGGGCAGGGGTGGGCAGTTTGGTGGTCTCTTCTGCTCTGCAGCCTCAGGAGTGCCCACCTGACCAGGCGGTAAGGTATCTCTCCCACGGGTTCTGGGAGCAGAGAGCTGCTGCGGCGCCAAACTCTCTTTAGTGCTCCATGAGTATTTGTTAGAATAATTTTGTGTCAAATCTGACCCTTCCTTCAATGTAATTCAGGTTGTCTACCAGAATCAAGGTTTTCCTTTGAAGGCTATTGAGTGTATCTGCTCTCCTGTGGTGACACTTGGTATTTGTTATCCATCACAGACATTATTTTTCATGGCAAGAACTAAAATTAGGCAAGTTATTTATGTGATGATTAAAACAATCTAAGTACAAACAGATCTTAAAATCAGTAACTCTGGAACATGAAGAAAGTTTAGAAGATACTTTTTTATCCTTATGTTGGCTGTCACATATGAATTTTCTTTGAAAAGTCATTTGATGGCCATAAATGAGAAAACAAACCAGTAAAAGTTAATTCATATACCAGCTTGACGACTTCCCAACTCTTGTGAACAGTATTAGATTTTCAGTATACTGGAGTTTTAACTGGGTCAAAAATATGATAATATGAATTTCATAGGCCTCATGACATTATGTTTTCTGTTCATACGGTTCAAATCATTGTGCAGGGAAACTTTTAAGGGCAGCATTAAACGAGGTTATGAATTATTTACAAGCCTTTACAAGAGAGTTACACACTTTAATTTCCATCAATGGTGTATCACATTGCTGGGAGATTCATAACTGGGAATGCTTGCCAGACTAAAGAAGTGAGAGCCTGTATAGGCTTTAGCCTGATCTAAAAGCCGTAATAGCAGTGAAAATGATCGGAAATGTTTTAAGAAACTTGTTCTTCTATATGATTCGACTTTGAAGTATAAATAGCTATTTATTACTTAATTCCCTTCCAGCTAAGAATATAAGTGTGGTATATAAGAGTATAGGAATAGAATTAGCAGATTATTAATCCTGAAAAGAGAAATAATTTGACCACTATATAGTATAAATAAGATATAGTGTGGTTATGACTCAATTTATTTATATAAAATTTTAGTTTGAGGGTTATCAGTTTTATGTTAATAGTTTATAAGTTAATCATTTATTGACATTTGAAGTATAAACAGGTAAAGTGTTTATTTTTGTAATATCTAATTCTCTCTCTATATATATTTTTCTTAAGTAAATATACAAGTGAAGGAATAAAGACAAAATAATTGTACAAGGTCAATTCAGATGCAAATCATTCTCACTCTCCCAGCAATGTCTCAGAGACTCCCTTTCCCTGCTGTGCTGTTCTTCTGTTTCTTCACCATTGTATGGTCTCTTCCTACTTTCTTAGGCTTAATACTTAACCCTCTTCCACATCCTCATTGAGTTTCTCCTTTTTTGGTTAACATTAAAATCATCTCTCCTCTTTTTCTTCTTCCTCCTCCTCCTCCTCCTCCTCCTCCTCCTCCTCCTTCTCCTCCTCTTTCTCCTCCTCTTCTTCCTTCTCCTCTTCCCACTGCCCCCCTCTATTTCTCTCTGTGTGCTTGTCTATATGTGATGGGTTTGAGGATCACTATTTTATTGATAAGAATTTAAAAGCTATATGTATTGTATTACTCTTATATACTAAATTTATGTAAGAATATTGTACTCAGGCTACTTCTGGATTTCTTTTTTGCGATGAAATTTTCTGTGAAGTCAGAAATGATTGCATGGAATAGTTACTAAATGTGCTTGTGAGAAAGTAAAAGAGAAAGGGACAAGGAAAGGCAGTATGATCAGGGGGAAAAGTTCCCCCAAAGTTCTTATTTTTGTTTCTGTGTATAACTTTGGTAAAAGTAATACATAAATGATTTTAAGAACTCTACTACTATACTTGGATGGTTTAGTTGTATGACAAAAGAGGCGTTTTCAGGTAAATAAAGCTACTTTGATTTGGATTTAGTCAAATAGAAGATTACCTAGAGTGGTTCAGCCCTATTTATATGAACCCCCCAAAAAAGACACAGGAAGATTAAAGACATCAGAGAAGAGATGACATCTATGAACTTTGAAAACACAGTCTACCACATTGTCAAGAGAGACCCCCGTGGCAGGAGGAGTGATAGCCTCCTTGGAAGCCCATTCTTTATACTCACATCTACCAGAACCCGAATGGTGAATTGTGCTTGAGGTGGAAGAGGGCTTAAATCCTCCAGACAAGACAAATTATGCCCAATAATCTCTTCATCCTGGTGATTGCTGAGCAAAAGATTCAGTCGTTTCTGCCTGAACTTTGACATAGAACCTGGGGGATAATACATGCATGCCATTGAGCTTTGGCTGTTAACATAAATGGTATGTTATTAAGGACTACACCACTATAGTCAAATGAGCATATGTTAAATTCACCTGAATTATGGACTGAACACAAATGGAGAACCCATCTTTTTTGCAGGTCTGTATTTCTTTGTTTCTTCTTTGGATTACTGAAAGCATTAGTCACATTTTGTTAATTATCTGCTATCATAGCTTCCTGCTTCATTCACAAGCAACAACTCTTTTATGGTGGAATATTTGAGTAAAATGAGATTTTCGAAATACTATATCGTATTCCTTATATGTTCCCCTCATTCTTTATAGATGACTGGAATGCTAGTTGCTACAGATACTTATTCTTACATTTTCTTCTTGACTTAACATATTTTAGTCTGTCAATGATTCTCTTATTTTCTTCATTGTTTCCTGCAGAGTACCACTTCCAACTCCTTTCCCTAGAGTCTATATGTTGATGCTCTCAGCTTCTGTGTGATTTAAGGGAAAATAGGATCATGAGAGAGTTGAGTAAACAGAGGGCAAAGAAAGTTGCACTGATCTGATCAAACTGGTACCCTTAGTAGAAGATACAAAGAGAATTCACTCTTTCTCACATGACGGTACTGCAGAAATAGAAGTCTATTGCCTAAACATATTTCCCTAACCAGAAAATGATTATCCCTTTACCTTGATCTTATAATCCATTGTCTAGATCTATAATTATTTTTTGTTGCTTAAACCATCCATTTTGGAGTATGTGCTATAGCAGTATGAACTGAATAATATTTCCATCTACATAAAATTTTAACTGCTTAGTTTATTTCTTGAATGTCCCCTTTTACTCTACAACTTCCACCAAAATCTGCAGTATCACTTGTTTTAGTGTTTTTCTATAATGTACAATAGGATATTATTTATATAATTATGAAATGTATAGGCTGAACAAGCATTGTAGCAGTTCCTCCTTATTTTAGGTAACCGTTCAAGTTTCTTCATGCCCGTCTGAATGGTATGTGATCTTAAGTTCACAGCTTCTGGAATTACTGAAGTGAAATATTTAAAAGGAAATATTTGAGGTACTACTAATGACAGATAACTAAAGCCACAGGAGGTCAAACTATGTGTAAAGGAGGATGATTATCCACAAAACAAATATACCAGATCCTTTAATTATCTGACAGATTGCAAAGTATGTCAAGCAAAATTTTAAAAAGCATTGAGGCTTAGAGGCAGCAATTATACAGAGAACCCTATCATCGGAAACACAGTTGTTTTGAGTTTATGAACTTTGACTTATTATCAGAAGTCAGTCATGAGCTAAATTATATTAGCTTGTAATTGCCCAGGCTTCTTCAATGAAATCATAGTTCTTCAAGGACTCTGTCATTATGACAAGTTTTATATCAATGGTATAATGTCTAATGACATGAAATAGCAATGGATTATGATTATGTGTAGTTTATTTCTTAATAGTGTGATACAATTTGGGTTATCAGAAATATACAAAAATATGATTTAAGTGTTTTCATGTATTGCTTGTCAGTGCATAGCCAAATAATTATAAGCCATAGCAGATTTCCTGGATTCACTGTCATAAAGAAATCATCTTTTATTTATTTTTGGCCTACAGATTCCATGAAAAAATGGTTTTGAGTATGATTATTTGCCTGTGGTATGAATCCTTAAACCTCTAAAGCAGAACTTGGAAAATCTTTCCAAGTTTCATAGCATTTTGAACCCCTAGATACTCAAAAAAATGTATCCTTTTCTAAACTTTCAAAATAAAAAGAGAGATGCAGAATGGATAAGGATTTGTCCAGAATCAATCCTGGAGAGATTTCTCTTTCAAAGGCAATTTGCTTCTTTAAGTTGAAGTAACATGATGGTACGTGTCACATGAGATTGTCAGTGGTGTCTCCATGGACCACTACTGAAACACACATGATCCTAATGGCATGACCTGGATTTCCAGCTTACCAGCACTATTAGAATTGTCTAACAATACTTAACACAGTACATTGAATTCAGAATAAAATGCCACGTTATAAAATATAAATATATAAAATATATAAAATAAAAAAGGCACGTTATGTGTTTTTAGTAAATACAATTAACATTTCACATTTACAAATACAATTATTTATTTACATAAACCGCATTGTGGAAACAATTGTTCTCACACGTTATTTTTATAATTTTGTTCTATATGATACCCATAGCTGATAAACGCAAGATGGATCATGGATCATATGGTCCAAGTAAACATGGGTCATAAGACATGTATTCTGAATCACATGGGGGACAAATTGAGGCACAAAATTCAGGCAAAGGAAACAACTTTCAGAACAATAGCCTGGTAACACAAACATTATGGCCAATCACTGATAAACGTGGTGTCATGAACACAAAAATATTCCTACAACAAAGGGCACCAATATGGGAATGAAAATGTAGCTTACAGCATGGAAAAATTTCTTTGCCTGCTTTACATATGACAGATGATTAGTGTTATAATATAACAAACACAAATGTGGATGCTCGCAGCCAACCATTGAACTGAACATGGAGATCCCAATGGAGGATTTAGGAAAAGGATTAACAGAGCTGAAGGGGTTTGCAATCCCATAGGAAGAACAACAATATAAACTAATCAGACCTACAGAGCTTCTAGGGAGTAAACCACCAACCAAAGAGTACACATGGAGGGACCCCTGGATCCAGATGCATATGTAGCAGAGGATGACATCAATAATAGGAGAGGCCCTTGGTCCTGTGAAGGCTCAATCCCCCTGTGTAGGGAAATGGCAGGTTGGTGAGGTGGGAATCAGTGGGTGGGTGGGTGAGCATCTTCGCAGAAGCAAGGAGATGGGGGGCAGGATAGGGAGTATACAGAGGGGAAACCGGGAAGGGAGATAATATTTGAAATGTAAATAAATAAAATATCCCATAAAAATATCAATTATATAGAACAATTCAAATATCGAGTAAACCGGAAATAAAAATGGAGCAAGAATTATCAGAAAAATAAAAGAACTTTAAAAAATACAATTAAAACTACTTTGATGTTTTTGTGGTTGTTGTGTTTACCTCCAAGGTGATTATTTTGATCTCATAAAATCATTTCATCAAAGGCATTAATACAATACCGACAAAACCATAAACCCTCTTTGTTGTTTTATTCCCTTTTAGTGAACCAATTTAGAAAAAGAAATTCACAATTTTGTGGTTTGTCATTTATTTGCATAACATGTGCTTTTACTGTACTAATGGATTGAATTTTTTCATTTTTTTTAATTTTATTATTTTATTTATTTTCATTCCAGTCAGTGTCCTCTCGCCCATCAGTCCCCCCTCCCATAATTCTTCATCCTATTTCTCCTTTGAGATCTAATCTTGGCACAGTCAGAATGGCTTGTGAGAAGGAGGTGGGAAGGAGAAGGAGGAGGAAGAGGAGGAGGAAAACAAGAAGGAGACGAAGACAGAGACAGAGACAGGGAGTTGGAAACAGGAAGATGGGGACAGAGGCCGAGGCAGAGATGGAGGTGGAGGCGGAGGAGGAGAAGGAGGCAGAGGAGGAGGAGGGAAGAAACATATGGTGACATGGATATGGAGAAAGCGACATGCATTCAGTCCTACTGTGTTGAAAATGATGGAGCCTTTATAGTAGCAGTGTGGAATTTGCTTAAAAGACAGATATATATATATATATATACACATATATATATGTGTGTGTGTGTGTGTGTGTGTGTGTGTGTATGTATGTATATTATGTCATCTAACTGAACTAGCTTTGAGAATACACAGAAGGACTATATCCTTCTACAAAGGTGTTTGATAATACATGTTAATTTTTTGCTGTATTGACAATAGGCAGATAATTCTGCAGATATCTAACAACTGTTGATGTTGATGTTAAAATCCATACACTGGAATAAAATGCAGTACAATTACATAACAGAATTTCATTCATCTGGAAAAAATGTGACGTTAAGTCCTCTGCAAATAAACTTGTAGAATTCAAAAATATTTTACTGCAAAAGGCAAGCACCTCATGTGAATCTGTAAATATATGTGTTTAAATTGGACTACAATAGAAGTCAGGAAACAAAGGCTCTTGTAGCAGGGCTTTAAATGGTAGAGAGGGAGAATAATAGTGATATGAATGATTAATGGTCAAGAATGGTAGAAAGATAACTAAATGGAGCTGGAAATAGGAGGCCAGTACAGAGGATATATGTGCAGGAATAACTAATACCACCTACTACTATAAGTACGGAGTTACCCCCAATGGCAGGTGAATAATAACTCAACTAGATATTATAGGATGTCAAATAAAAGGCTCAGTGCCAAGAGTGTGTTATCTACTTTGGACTTGTGACCAGTGGGGTTCCATATATCCCAAAATATTACTGGATTTGGCTATTTATCTTTGATATCTCCCAGAACATATAGCAAGATTTTAGTGCTGAGTATACCACATGGTGTATGCCATGGAATATTGTCAAATCAAGCTGGTGAATTTTCATGGAACTCAAGGTGCTATGCCCATTGCTGGGGGAGAAGATTACCCAGAAGTCTTGACTGTCTGTGAATATAATGAGGTACAACTAAGATGGCCTGTCAAAATATACACACTGGCTCAATAGTAGTGTGAATGTCATAGGATTAACCAGCCACTATGTGATTGGGTGAGAAGTCAGCTTCAAAAGATGTAATTCATGCCTTAAAGGGTTAAAGGTTTTAAGGACCTCTGATAAGGCAGAAGGCCCCTACTGATTTCCTAAATGGACATAATACCAAACTGACTCCTAATTGTCTATCATCATGCCCAGAAATTAGAATATCTCTCAACCCTCACCAGAGAAGCTTCTTTTTTTCAGTAGCTACCATGTTCAACCTGGTCAACATATATGGAATACAGGACTCTTGAGCGTTTGATTTTAAATTGAACATAAGATATTCCCTTTCCAAGGCTTATAGATCATGGTATAAGAAGGAGTATAATATTTTATAGCCAGAATACAATAGATAGTCAAATGAATGGTGTTTCCAAACACAACCACAAGTTCTATATATGAGTCAAAGTAGTTTTAATAGAATTGACAATGCCTGTGCAAAACCAAGAAAGAGAAAACCCTTGCATGGGAAGGAAAAATAGTCACAAGTCCCACCCAAAGTTGATGAACTATGGAACTGGTGACTGTTGGAGTTCAGAAAGTCAGCTTTCTTCAAGGACATAGTCCCCGAATGACTACTCAGGCTTTGGTGGATGGCCCTGGACACATGCACACACTGGCAGTACTAATTCTATTGCAGGTTAAAATGCAATAAAATTGGGAGTCAACACTGTGAGGGTATTAAGAAGGAATTGGAGGAGAGGGAATGGATGGCAGACTTGATTCAAATGCATTGTATTCTTCTAAGAAATTCCCCATGAAAATTGAGGTTAAAACAATAACATTACTAGAAATGAAGTAGATTTAATACGACTCGCGTTTTAAAGGGAAGCAAATGCATGCAAATAAAAAGAATATACCACATATGTATTTAAGTTTAACTATAGCGATATTTATTTTATTGTTGTTGAACTCAGATATACAGCATTGATTAGTCTGGGGCATCCCCAAGACCAAAGTACTGAAATTAGGCTAGAGTCTCCTTGCAGCGTCATCACATGAGAGAAGAAAAAAATAACCACAAAACCAAAGAACACAAGAAAGCAAATATACTCCCACCATCATCTTTGCAGGTAATTAATCTACACATGAGAAAGATTCCTACACAGACAAAACATTCACATTGGGATTGTTTCCAAAACACAGATATGAGAAAAATATTTATATCATAATATTGATGTATACTTGCAGGTATTAAATTTGAAAAACTGAATGATATTAAATAGTTTCTATATGTAGTATTTAGAAACATTTGTTTAGGAGTTTCAATGAGACCCCTTCAAATTTTGGGGATTGAGCCTTAATATAAATATGAGGGTGTGTCTCTAAAAGGCTATAAGAATAAGAGCACTTACCCTCTTAATTTTGATGGACGATATTATAAGAGGTTTGTATAACATGAAAGAATCTTGTTCATCTGACTCATATAACATAAGAAGATAATGTTTATCTTATCTTCAGGATGTCAAAGCAAGATACCATTTGGAAAGCAGTGACAATTTTTATCAGACAATAAATATGCAGTGTCCTGAATTGGACTTTCTAGCATTCAGATATGTGGGAAAGTAAATATGTATTTATTCAAAAATACTCATTCTGTGGGATCCTATCACAATATTTAATCTGATTACTAGATAGTTTTTTCAATTGTTAACTTCAAAATAATTTCTACTGAATTGTAGACTTAATTTCTGTTTGCTTTAAAGTTTACTTTCAATGTTTAATCCTGACTATTTATACTCTGAAATGTATTTTAGAAGTTGTTTGTTTGTTATTGAATTGCCATTGAACATTAAAGTGGAGGTACTTAGTAGTCCATGGGTAAAGCATTTGCGTTTGGAGAGGTGCTCATTGATGTCTAAGAATTGTAAGACAACAGCTGGCAAAAGATCCCAGCACAAAGTGAAGAAGTGGCATCGTAAAGGTCAATACGTTTTAGACTATTTAGCTAGCTGGCAATTAGCTACATGTCATTATGGGGTGAAGTGGCTGATGTGGGTGGGACGAGCATGCTGGTGTGAAATGGGAAAGAGCTTATAGGCTAGAACTTATAATTTCAGAAAACACTTATATGCCTTATCTCAATAGGAATATGGCTCTGGCATAAAATGGTTCCAACACATTACATTATCTACTCTTCTATACAAAGACCTATACTATTTGTAGGTTAGAAAATTGGGGAATGGGTGTGTGGGTAGATGAGCACCCTTATAGAAGTAGGGGGTGGGAGGATGGATGGGTGTTTCCAGAGCGGAAACTGGGAATGGGAGTAACATTTGAAATATAAATAAATAGAATTTCCAATTAAAAAGAAAAGAAAATAGGGCTGAAAGATTCTTAAGGTCACATGTTTTTAAGGTATTCAGGAGTGAGCATGCCTGTAATAGCAGCATGTTTTTGGCAGGAGGAGAAAGGCTGCACTATAAAGTCAGCCTGGGCCACATGGCAAGATCCTCATTTGCAAACAGGAAGAAAAGAAGTATAATTTTTAAACATGTATCTTTCTTTGTACACTTCAACAGAAGACAACTTTCCCTTATTTTATGCATTTATACATTATTTTTACATTTACATTAATATTATATTACATTTATCAGGGAAGAGGGCATGAGGCACTTAAAGTTGACTTGTCATACAAGTGTATCCAGCAAGTGCAAGAAGTTAAAATAAACTGGTGATAAACTAAAGCCACATACAGGAAATTTATCATTTCCTAGCCGTCTCCTTGCCCAGGCTGATAAATGGCATTGTTTGTGCATTGGAGGCCCTTTTCAAAATGATAAACTTTTTGAAACGAACCCAATTCCATGATAAAGAGATTTGGGCAGGAATGAGAAGCAGTTGCCTAGTTAGAGTGCTGTGCTGCAGTGTTTGATGAATGAAAAGCAGCTCTGCTGTGGCAGGGTGCCAGGATGTAGAAGCATAAATGCTCTTGGCTGAAGTAAAGTGTAGTTGATCTGACATCCTGAGAATACTGTGTGTTCCAATATGGCAAGCAGACCTTAGGAAGCCATAACAAAGCTGTGGATTTGTTTGTTTTTTATTTGCGCGAGCACTTATCCTATACTGATGCCATTTGGAATAACTTCTTCGTTAGAAAAGCAATCAGCAGATGCTGAGGTAGAGTGAAAGAGTGGAAGATTAACACCTTCCCTCCCTGCTTTCAGTCTCTGCAGCTCACTGCATCAACCTGGCAATATGGAAAAAGGTCCAGAGGAGCCTTAGTGTAGATGTGGTGCATTGCTAGGGATACAAGTTGGGCACAGAGGAGAAAACATTCAAAATAGTAACTCGGTTTAAATACATGTTCCAATGAATCACATATTCTTTCTCTGTCTGTCTGTCTGTCTGTCTCATTATCTCTTTCTCTCTCATTCACACACACACACACTCACACATACACACACATTCCTGAACATGTATACACAATTTTTGAAAAATATTTTAAATATGAGGTTTATTTTTGTAAAATTTCATAATAAATTACCTCATATGTCTTTTCTTGGCATTTTTTCAAATGTTATGTTTTTATGCCTCTCAGTCTTACTTCGCCTTTATCAGAGAGTTTTTAATGTATTTAAATTTTCTCCTGAGAAATAAGTCTGACCAGTTCTTCTTCCTCCTCCTCCTCCTCCTCTTCCTCCTTCTCCTCTTCTTCCTTCTCCTCCTCCTTCTTCTTCTATTTCTTCTTTTTGTAACATGACCCCTGCTTTTAGGCTGACGCAGGTATATTTTTTCCCAATCTGCTTTTATACCATTTTAACAACATGTAAATACTAAGGTCAGTTCTAGGATAAGGAACAAACAAAGCAATAAACCAAGTCCCATGGTCACTGTTTCTAGGGGTTTATCAGTATAACCAAGCTATCTGGAGCCTGCATCCCTATCCTAGCACAAAGTCAAATTCTTTTTCTATTGAGTATTTTATGCATTTACATTTCAAATGTTATCCCCTTTCCCGGTGACCCTCTCCCATGCCCGCTCCCCCTGCTTCTATGAGGATGCTCCCCCTCCACAAATGAGCCTTCACAAGACCAAGGGTTTCTCTTCCTATTGATGCCAGACAATGTCATCCTTTCCTACATAAGCAACTGGAGTCCTGTGTCCTTACATGTGTACTCTTTGTTGGTTTAGTCCTGGTTTAGCTCTGGGGGATCTGGTTGATTGATATTGTTGTCTTGCAAGCTCTTTCAGCTCCAGAGAGCCAAATAATCCTATTAAAATGGGGTATATAGTTAAACAAAAAATTCACAACTGAGGAATACTGAGTGGCTGAGAAGTACCTAAAGAAATGTTCAACATCCTTAGTCATCAGGGAAATGCCAACCAAAACAACCCTGAGATTCTACCTCACACCAGTCAGAATGGCTAAGATAAAAACTCAGGTGACAGCAGATGCTGGCTAGGATGTGGAGAAAGAGGAACACTCCTCCATTGGTGGGATTGCAAACTGGTACGACCACTATGTAAATGAGTCTGACAGTCCCTCATAAAATTGGACATAGTACTACCTGTGTGCCCATTCTATACTACTCCTGGGCATATAATCAAAAGATGTTCCAACATATAACAAGGACACATGCACCATTAAGTTCATAGCAGCCTTATTTATAATAGCCTGAAACTGGAAAGAACCCAGATTTCCTTCAACAGAGGAATGGATACAGAAAATGTGGTACATTTACACAATGGAGTAATACTCAGTTATTAAAAACAATAACTTCATAAAATTCTTAGTCAACTGGATGGAACTAGAAAATATCATCCTGAGTGAGGTAACCCAGTCACAAAGGAACACACATGGTATATACTCACAGAAAAGGATATTAGCTCAAAATCTCGGAATACCCAAGAAACAATTCACAGATCATATGAAGCTCAAGAAGAAGGAAATCCAAAATGTGGATGTTTGAGTCCTTCATAAAAGGCAGAACAAAATACTCACAGGAGGAAATACAAGGTCAGAGAGTGGAGTAGGGATTGAAGAAAAGGTCATCCAGATACTGTCCCACCTGGGGATCCATCCCAAATGCAGACACCAAACCCAGTCACTATTGCTGATGCCAAGAAGTACTTGTTGACAGAAAACTGATATAGCTGTCTCCTTAGAGGCTTTGCCAAGGCATGACAATACAGAGGCAGAGGCTTGCAGCTAGCCATCGGACTGAGCACGGGGAGCCCAGTGGAGGAGTTAGAGAAGAGACTAAAGGAGATAACCAGGTCTTCTTACAGAGTAACTATGCATTCCTGGATTCCCTAAATGTATGCTATTTAAAGTCAGACGTGAAAAGAAGATTAGATTTAACACTTGTACTTATTTACCAACACTTTATTTCTGCATTTTGTTTTTCCCTAGGGTATGGGCATGCAAAATCATCCTCAGTAGTTTTCCAATAAATATAAAACTAATGCTTAACCCTCTGCTTTATTATATATTGAACACTGCAATTATTATCGATGAATTAGGAGCCCATCTAAAGAGTAATGACTTTAAAAACCCCATTCTATGGATACTGTGGGTCCTTTCTGAAAATACAAACAGAGGCAAATTTGTTGATAAATGCATTTCCTGGAATATTTAAATAATACACATCAGCATAAAGTATAGGCTAATGAAACCTATTACTTCTAGGCATGAAATGATATTTTAAAGTAAACAATATAATAAGAAAATGACTTTTTATACAGCATAGATTTTTCTGAGACTGAATAAATAAAAATGTGTTTCCTGTTGTTTTAGGCTATTTTCATTTCAAAATAATAGTTATTAATAAGCTGAAATAAATGTTATGATGAATTGCCACAGGGAATGGAGTGTAAGAAATACGAAAACCAAAATCTCAATTGAGGAATACATAAACAGAAAACAGGTGTAGCACAGAAAGCAGGCATGTATATAATCATCATTTTAATGAGTGTCTGAATCCTTACTCTATTACAAAGAGCTACTGAAACAATTTAAATTATAATAATTTGTATCTTCTCAGATATTGCTTCATGTATTCCTTGAATGGATGAACCAGCTCTTACTGGATTGTTTTATTTATTTATTTAGCTACTGAGGTGAATTTAATTACACATGAATTTTCAGAATAAACAATAAAGAAAGCCTAAAGGAAATTAGCATGCTGGTACTTCTATACTCCTCCACTTTACCATGCTCCATGTTTTCCTCCTGGGTGCTATCCTCCTGCATTCACTCCTCTCTCATGATATCCAGTCCTATGCCAGGAGTACCATTTTTCCTTTTCTCATTATATTATCTTATTTATCATTGCCCATCTGCAACATTTAAACTATTCAATGCTTCATTTACCCCAAAGCTTATTTAAAAATACCCTTCCTCATAAAATTATCTTATCCTTCCATTAAACGTGACTTTTGTTCCTTTTTCGCCATCTTTTAACATGCTACCAGAAAATTGGTTTACATTTACTTCTGTTTTTTTCCCAATAAGGGAATAGCATGTATTATAGATATAAGAGAGATATGTATTTGTGCATAACTGTTAACATTCCAGTACTAAGTCTATTGATCTACCTATCTACTATCTGTGTGTCTATTATTTCACTGCCTAGAAAATGTTGATGATGTATGCTAGACATTGTTTTAGGTTTTCATGCAATTTTACTGTGTGTGTGTGTGTGTGTGTGTGTGTGTGTGTGTGTGCTTGCTTTTCTATATGAATGTATAAAAGTATGTTTTAGTAATATGCATCAATGTATATGCAGCTAAATGGGAGAAAACCACCCTCATATAAAATACCACTCTATTTACCTGTGTGTGTGTGTGTGTGTGTGTGTGTGTGTTGTGTGTGATAGAATTTCTGTCTGGACAGAGGATATTGCCACATGGATTTACTGGCTAGCAAGTGAATGATAGGGAGCCATTTGCTTTTTTGCCAACTCTCAGATTACAAGTAAATGACACAATGTCTGCTTTTCTTCTTTTTTATTAATATAGTTACCAGGAATTGATCTACTGTCCACTCACAAAATAAGCACTTAGAGTTACTCTATCTCTCCTGTTCAATATAGTATTTTAAATTAGCTATATTATCCTCATTTTTCAGATAAAATTAGGATACAAATACCCCAACTTCTATCTCACTAAAATTTGTATGTACAAATGCTATAAAGATATACACATAGGTGGTTACTTACTATGTGTTAAAATTATGGCATCTATGCATCACAGCTAGGCACTTTATTTCTTTGTTTCTAAATTTATGCTTGTAAGTACACCTGAAATAGAGTAACTTATGGCTGTTTATGACTGTTATTTTGCCAAATATTCTATTTCCTTGTTCAGGACTACATACACTACCCAGAGAATATTGCTGTTAATTAAACTCTAATTTGTAAGATATTTGGTAACTTTGTATCTTGATTTCATAGTAACTTATTCCTGTTGTTATTTCACAAGAGTAAAACCAGGAGAGGATAATTAACATACAAAAGCAAGGACAGAATATTGTGGAAAACCATAGGCTAGTGCCTATGCACATAACACAAGGAAGCCGGTTTCCCTTTTTTTTTTTTTTTTTTTTTTTTTTTTCTCTTGAATTATGCTTCCTCAGTCTTACCTGAATCTTAGAATGTTGGTTGGGAAACACTTTGTGAGATATAAGGAGATCACATTATTAAAGGAATTAACACTAGCATTTACTAGGGTTTTCTTCTTAAAATGGACACGCTCTATAAGAAATTTCTTAATGTTGTTGTTTTAAAAGTCATACTTATAAATAAAATGGAATTAAATAAATTCCTCTGCTTTTTCTCCATTCAGTATCTTTGCTTCAACACCTCACATGCACACTCTGAAGTTCATAGACATGTTGTTTTTATTTTTGTTATGTACGTATGCATTTATTTCTGTTTATGTTTTTATATATGTGTGCACACATATATTAATGCAGACTGATGAATCGATTTTTACTGTTTGTATGTATACTGTATCAGCTTTGATCACTCAGCACTAGACAACCAATGAAGAAGACTCATTCTTGGGAGAAGGTAATTCTGATCCCTGCAGTTATTGGTTGCCTGGAATTCTTTCTCTAGTGTAAGAAGTCCTGTGAAAGTGATTTCTTAATTATGAAAAAATGGCTCACTTTTACTATTTCTCATTATTATTTAATATCATAAGTTCCTGACCTACATTCTTAATGTGAACTTTTATTATATAAATATCACAGGTGAATTATTTTTGTTTGTTTAGTCTATTAAATTTTGGTAATGGCATACTAACATTCATCCATAAATTATTTGTAAAGGCTTTAGAAATTTCCCATATCCAAAAAGGGGACAATTATAGATGGTTTTGAGACATTTTCTAAAAGTTACTTATAAATACAAAGAGGAGATCTGACCTATAAACAGTAGCACTACTAACAATAGGAGAAGGAATGAAGGAAATCTGTGATTTATTCCAATATTATATGTTAAGAAGGAGAGCACCAGCCTCCTAATGTCAAGTCTCATTATTGTTGAGTATACGAGATAAAAGACAAAGTAACCAGCAGAGATTGGATCATCTTTCTTCTGACATAACAAGTAAGAAAAGATTCCTGAATTTTGACAGTCACCTGTGCCTGGAGAGCAGAGAGGAGAAGCCTAGGATTGTGAAAGTGGGAACACTGAATGAGCATGCAGTAGATAATGCTAAGTCCCTATCTTTCCAGTAAGGAATCTTGGTAGAGGTGTGTAAAGAAAGCTGGGCTGTCCTGGGAAAGAGGCCCCTGTTGAAAAGAAGTACTTGAGCAAATGAGTGAGTCCTGTTTTATTTGTTTGTTTCTTTGTCTCCGACAAAAATCTCATAAAATATCTTAAAGGAGAAACATTTGTTTGTCTAATAATTTCAGTCATTTCAGCTATTGGTCAGTTGTCATTCTTGTGAGCCTTGGGGGAGTTGAAATGATTATGATGGTGCAGTGTGCAGAAGACAGTGTTTTGACTACAAATCCCTTGGAAGCATATATACACACAGGTACTGATGGACAGCCCAAACATGAGATAAACCCATCAAAACTATACTGGCTGGCTGTGACACAGTGATTCCCTTAAGGGCCCACAGTTCACTCTTTTCCATCTGTCAATAAGATTCCAAGAATAGATGAATATATTGATTACCTTACAGCCACCAGACATATTTTCCTGACATCTGTCCCTTGAACATTGTGTTAGGAGCCAAGCCTTCAAGTCAAGAGTCTTGGGGATTATTTCATATAAAAACACAGCAGCTAAGATTAAGATATACTTCTACGCATGGCTGGCCAAGGGGACTCCAGCTCATGACAGCAACTCTCAGTGCAATACATTGGCTATTCATCAGTGTCTAAACTGTGAAAACCACTTTCAGTGTGACCCCTGCCAAGCAATTTCTTTGTCACTACTAGAATCTTTGATTGTACATGTGTGCACGCCTGAGTGTGTGTGTTAACTTGGTTGCTAAAGGTTATCCAGAGAGTAGGTCAAACATCTCCATATTTGTCTAACTATATTTCAGGAAAGTATTTGTATTTGAGTCAGTCAATTGTGTACTAACGAATATTATTTCCAGTGCAAGTGGACATCTCCATTCCATTTCAGGATGATTAGAGCACAGAATTATAGAGCATAAAATTTGTTCTCTGCTTGAACAAACTATCTTTCTCGCTTCTGCTCGCTGCTCACCTTGACACTCAGACTTGTCTTCTTAAGTCATCTGTTGTTCAGTAGATTGGGCATGAGATTGAACTGGTTTGTCTATTTCTTTGATTTATCAGCTTTTGGGTTCATGTGAGCTAATATCTCTTATTCCTCTCTTCCTGTTGAGTCTACTTTTCGGAAGGAGCCCGAATAAAGTAATTCAATTTGGCCAAGCCTAAAGGACAGATTGTTCCAAGATTTTCATCAGAATGAGGTCTCACAATTATGTACAAGGGGACTTTGGGACTAGGCATTGCATCTCTGGCTTATGGTTTAGAAAGGAACTTGCATTTGTATCTGTGTCGTGGACTCGAGCACACACTCTGAACTGTAACTTCAGCCCTACAGTTTGCTGATAAGTCAGGAACTTGTTTTCAGCTGCCTATTTTACTGACCATACATAATTGGCACTTCAGAGTTAACACCCTTACCCTTACTCTCTCACACTGAAGTGTGAAATCTATAAATTTAAGGACCATTTCCCTCACATTTAGCAACATTCTTGGCTGTTCAGGAATTTAATAGGTCTTGAATGAAAGAAAACAGAAGGGGGACTACCCAAATGTCACATGGAGAACGTCTCAAAATCAATCTAGTGTCAAGACAGAGTGCCAAAATCCACTGTCAAAATAAACTGACTTTCTAGTTAAAATGACCCCACATGTTTAATTCTATGATTGTTAAATAGGTTTTGCTTAATATTCACCTAAATTTAAAATGTTGAGGACTAAAATGGAATATTATCAGTGCTGTAGTTGATAATGCATCTAGCAACAAGATACAGTTTTCTTACTGCTTCCTCAGGATGCTTCATTTCTAACAGTAGTTTTCTATTTAACTACCATTCCTCTTTTTTTCCCCCTCCATCTTTATTAACTTGGGTATTTCTTATTTACATTTCAATTGTTTTTTCCTTTCCCGGTTTCCAGGCCAATATCCCCCTAACCCCTCCCCCTCCCCTTCTATATGGGTGTTCCCCTCCCCATTCTCCCTAACCTGGCTGATCCCAGCCCACATCTCCACGCTCCCAAACCCCTTGGGAGAGAGAGCTCAGACAGGTGGGCACTCCTGAGACTGCAGGGCAGGAGAGACCTCCAGTACTGCTCACCCCTGCCCACATCCCTAGACCAAGAGGAAACTGTATAGGGCCCCTGGGAACAGGAAGATAGGGACACTCAATCCTGTGGTCCAGACACTGCCCGGATCTGAAGGGACCTGAACAAACAGCTCCCTGCACCCAAATCCCTTAGGAGGGAGAGCTAGATCTTCAGAGGGACAGACACGCCTGGGAAGCCAGAGGAGACTACTCTCTGCCCACATTTCTGACTCTAGAGGAAAATGCCTAGAGCAATATGGGCCCTCTGTGCACAGGGTCCCAAGTGAAGGCAGGGCAGGCCCTTCTGGTTGCTGCACTCATGGAGAACTGACACCTGGCTCTGAGAAGTGACTCCAGGCTTGAGAGCAGAGGTAAGACCAACTTTTCTGCTTCAAGTGACCTGCCAGGTGGACTCAGGACACACGCCCACAGGAACACCTGAAGACCAGTAAACAGGAATGACTTCAGGCCTTAAAGCAGAACACTCTGGACCCATAACTGGCTGAAAGGGAACAGGAAAACAGGTCTACAGCACTCCTGACACACAGGCCTATAAGACAGTCTAACCATTGTCAGAAGTAGCAGAAGAAGGTAACACCAGAGACAATGTGATGGCAAGAGGCAAACGCAGGAACCCAAGCAACAGAAACCAAGACTACATGGCATCATTGGAACCCAACTCTCCCACCAAAGCAAACACTGAATATCCAAACACAGCAGAAAAGCAGGATCTAGATTTAAAATCACATTTGATCATGATGATTGAGGACTTCAAGAAAGACATAAAGAACTCCCTTAAAGAAATACAGGAAAACACAAATAAACAAGCAGAAGACTATAGAGAGGAAATGCCAAAATCCCTGAAAGAATTACAGGAAAACACAATCAAACAGGTGAAGGAATTAAAAATGGAAATAGATGCAGTAAAGAACGCACAAAGGGAGACAACCCTGGATATAGAAAACCAAAGGAAGAGACAAGGAACCGTAGATACAAGCATCACCAACAGAATGCAAGAGATAGAAGAGAGAATCTCAGGAGCAGAAGATTCCATAGAAATCATCAATACAACTGTCAAAGATAATGTAAAACTGAAAAAGATCCTGGCCCAAACCATACAGGAAATCCAGGACACAATGAGAAGACCAAACCTAAGGATAATAAGTATAGAAGAGAGTGAAGACTCCCAAATCAAAGGACCAGTAAATATCTTCAACAAAATCATAGAAGAAAACTTCCCTAACATAAAGAAAGAGATGCCCATACACATACAAGAAGCCTACAGAACACCAAATAGATTGGACCAGAAAAGAAACTCCTCCCATTACATAATAGTCAAAACAACGAATGTACAAACAAAGAAATAATATTAAAAGCAGTAAGGGAAAAAGTCAAGTAACATAGAAAGGCAGACCTATCAGAATTACACCAAACTTCTTACCAGAGACTATGAAAGCCAGAAGATCCTGGACAGAAGTCATACAGACCCTAAGAGAACACAAATGCCAGCCCAGGTTACTGTATCCAGCAAAACTCTCAATGAACATAGATGCAAAAACCAAGATATTCCATGACAAAACCAAATTTACACAATATCTTTCTACAAATCCAGCCCTACAAAGGATAATAAAGGGTAAAGCCCAACACAAGGAGGCAAGCTACACCTTAGAAAAAGTAAGAAACTAATCATTTTGCAACAAAACAAAGGGAAGAAAAGCACACAAACATAATCTCACATCCAAACACGAATATAACAGGAAGCAACAATCACTATTCCTTAATATCTCTTAACATGAATGGACTCAATTCCCCAATAAAAAGACACAGATTAACAAACTGGATACGCAACAAGGACCCAACATTTTGCTGCCTACAGGAAACTACCATTCCTCGTAAATGACTATGTTTTTATATCAGTAGAAGAACAACTTTATATAGGCTTGGACAATGTGCATAAATATATGCTTATGTGTTTACATGTGTGAGGGTGCACATGAATGTGTTCATACATGATTGTGGAAGTGAGAGGTTGATATCAGGAATCCCCATCGATTGTTCTTCTACCTTATTTTCTGAGGCAAGTTTTTAGTATTGACCCTAGAGCTTTCCCTATACTGAGAGTTTGATCAGATAGCTTTGCCCAATGACTTCCCTGTGTTTATTTCTGTGGCTATAGTTACAGGTGATCTACCATACCTGATTTAAATCTGGTTCGGTCCTGGCGATCCAAAAACTGGTCCTCTTTGCTTATGCTGCAAGTGCTCAAACAACCTAACATCTCCCCATTGCAAATAATACAGTTTCTCATAACAGATACTATTTCCTGAATGCAATTTTTTTCAGTAATTATGAAAGTTTAAGTGTGCCTTTTGATCCTTCAATTGTATTTCAAGCTTGACTAGCAAAATCAGAAACTGAATGATGAGGGTGCGATTCTATACTAACACTTAAATAAAAACAAACAGCTTATGTGTGACATGTAAATTAATGACTATTTATAAAATGCATAACCTCCCATGACAGAGCTTTACCAATACAGATGAGGATGCTTGCAGCTAACCATCATACTGAGCACCGGGATTCCAATGGAGAAGTTAGAGAAAGGACTGAAGGAGCTGAATTGGTTTGTAAACCCACAGGAAGAACAGCAACACCAACCAACCAGACACCCCAGGGCTCCAAGGGACTAAACCACCAACCAAAGAGCTCCCAGGGACTAAACCACCAACCAAAGAGTACACATGAAGGGACCAATGGCTCTAGCCATATATGGAGCAGGGAATGGTATTGTCTGGAATCAATAGAAGTCTCTGGTCCTGTGAAGTTCATTTCCCTATGAAGTTCATTTCCCCAGTGTAGGGAAATGCGAGCGCAGTGAGGTGGGAGTGGATGGGTGTGAGGGGAGCATCCTCATAGAAGCAAGGAGAGGGGATGAGTGATGGGGAAACTGGGAAACGGAATAACATTTTGAAATGTAAATACATAAAATACCCAATTAACAAAAAACACATAACTGAATGCAAATCATGTTCTTCATGTTTTGTTTTCCCATAATATTAATGCATTGTTTTGAATACCCCCCACAGCTCAAGTTAATGTCTATAGTAATCTTATTGTTTTATTTCTTTTAAATGTTTCTAATTCTAATAAAAAGAATAACAAAAATTAAGGAGCATTTGATCTTTAAAATGATGTTCCAAGTAAATGTAGACACATAAAGCAAACTGTTTGCATTTATGTTGCCACTTCTGTTGTCTTCTTGGTTCCTGGTCCATATTTAGGAGCAGTAATGTGGTGTGTTCTCTGTAATGAAGGTTCATTGAGTGAGTACTCCTTTCTGCTGTGCACCTACATCAATAGTTTATATATTCTTTACCAGTTTTCAATTAGTGACAATTTTCTTAACAATACATCATTGTATAGAGGTATGCAGGCTACAAAGCTCATTTACATGATGTTTTAACTTATTTTATATTGATTGGTTTTATTAGCAGCTGAACACATTAAGGATGAGACAAGTTCTTGTCTGCACTGTCCAATATGATCTTGGACAAATAATAGACTCCCAATAAACACTCTGTCAAGTGCATTGACGAAATTATGAATGAATAAATGAAGTCTCTATACATTTAAATATTCAAATGTCATTTTGTTAAAATATAATAGCGTGTAATGCCTCATCCATGAAATTGTATATAAAAACTTTCACGGTGATGGTGTTGAAAGAACAATAAAAACTTTATAGGGCCGTATGCCACCTGCAGTTTGTTTTGTTTCATTTTAAAAAATCATTTGCAAATTAAAGACATTATTCATGGGCTACAAAGTATGCAAGCCTGACAAAAGGTATGTCCTAGAGAAAATATTATATTTAAATTTAGTGCCTTACTCTATGATCTTCTGAAAGGGCTAGATCTCTAGAGGGATGATGCCAAAGAACAGGCATTTCTCATGGAATGACAAGCTTTTAACACATTAAGGAACTGTAGTAATACTAGATTTACCAGACTTATGTTGACTGGCTGACTGTGGGGAATAACAACTGAAGGAACAACCTAGTAGCATTAGCTCGACCTTGATATTGATTTTATTAGATAACCCAACATTACACAAGTCCTTAAAAGCTTCATTTTGCTGCACAAATGGTTTTGATTTTAATGGACCTTTCATTCATCTTCCCATGAGTGACTACATGACTCCATCAGAAACCATGGTGGCTGGGACCATGGTCTGCTGATTTAAGGCTCCTAAATACTTGTAGATATAGTTTTGTATCTTTCATCTCAAAGGCTGCGAAGAGAACAAAAGAAACTAATCAAGATGTGCTCTCTGCCACTGTGAGTCTACCCAGCGTTATAGCACTGGATAAAGTGAAAATGCCTAGACCGGGCAATTAAAATCCAGCAATATATTCTAGTCGAAGGCTACGTGGAAATGAAAGATAAGCCATTATGTTTTTGGAACCATGGATCATAATTCTATGTTTTAAAGTTATCGGGTTGCTGTATTTTATCTACTTCAAAAGTTATTTAGCTTGCCTCTTGTATTAATGGTGTTTTGGGCTGCTCTTTGTAATGGTCCTTTCAGACTGTTGACAGAGGGCTCTTGACTCAAAATCAGAAACTGATTGGTAGCAATTGTTTGCTGTGCAATTTGTCAAGAAAGCGTGCTGAAGAGTAAAATTGCAACAATCATTTACATCGGTTTCAGAGAATTTATGTGTCTTATTATCAAAAAATTCCTTGGGGAAAACACTCTTTCTAAGTCTTTGAGACCTTATTTCATAATTACACTGGAAGTTAATTGAATTTAATATTGTAAATCTCAATGAAATGGCTGATAAGGCCAAAATAACAAATATTTTAAGTTCTTAAAAAAACACACCACATCTCTTTGAGTAGTTTTTAACCTTGTTTCAAGAACATTTGCTAAGACTTTAATATCATTTCATATTTCAAATATCTTATTGCAGTGAAAAAAATGACATATATATTCTGCCCTGTAAAAAATAGGCCATGCTATTTATATTTTAACCTGTATTACAAAAATGTACTTCTTATTTTTTGTTTGGTTTTGAAACCAAGCTTTTCTGTGCAGTCTAGAAAAAAATTCAAATTGTAATCCTCTAGCCTCAGCTCGCTGAGTGTGAGGGTTATTTTACTTCGACTAGCATTCATTGAAACTGTGGGAAGAGGTGGTCCCTGGGACACACTGATATGCTGCATTGACTACTTCTGGTTTCTAACACTCTTAGTGTTCAACAGGGTGGACACAACAGCACCCAGACCACATTGAGAAGCAAAACACTGAATATCAGCAGTTCCATTTTCATGAAAATTCACTGTCATCGCTGAGGTATTTATTACTCAACAAACAGTGTGTGTTCCTATTAAAGCCTTAAATTAAAGGCTTTTTGCAAGGGCCGTTGGATTTGGGGTTCAAAAACAACACTGAGAAGAACTGACCTTTTGTGTAAGAGATTTATTATAGTGGTACTTAATGCTCCAGAAAAAAAATTATGACTCAACTCTGAGTAATATTGATCCTCACAGCTGTGTGTGTGTGTGTGTGTGTGTGTGTGTGTGTGTGTGTGTGTGTGTGTGTGTGTGTGATCTTTTCTTACAGATCTGGAATAATCAGAGGGTCACTAGGTCTGAGTAGCTCACATCATAAACCTAAAACTTTAAAATGAGTTGTTCCATAAGCTTCCCCAAATAATCTACCCTAACACAAATAATACACCCTCAGTCTCCACTAGAAACTCAAGTCAAAATTATGAAAAAGGCATTTGACAGATTGTTTGACTCTTGATTTCTTGGTGTTCAGAGAAGCACATTGTCTTACAAAACTTTTGGATTACACATTTCCATGCTATCTTTCAGTCTTCACACTTTTTCTTTTTGATGCTGGTAATGGAATTGGTTACAGACTAAATAATTATCAGTCTTTACAATGTTTTAAAAATGATGACCTTTACTGCATAAACACTAACTTTTTATCATTTCTACTAAACTGTTAAAGGATAGGTTGTATTTTCACAAGAAGAGAACTTAGAAAAATAAGAAAATTTCGTTTCATAGTTGCCAAATTTATATGCTATGTCTTTTTGACATGGTATCAAAATTTATCCTCTTAGCCAGGTGTTGGTTGTCCACAACTTTAATCCCAGCATTTGGGAGGCAAAGGCAGGATGATTTGTGAATTGCTGACCAGCCTGGTCTACAGAATAAGTCCCAGAACACCCAGCCCTACAAGGAGAAAGCCTGTCTAGAAAAAGAAAAAAAAAAGAAAGAAAGAAAATGCTACACCTCCTAAAAAGCAGTAGTGGTTTGCCTCCGTGTGTTGGAGTTTTCCTTCTATTATCATTTGTAGGGCTGTATTTGAGGAAAGATATTGTGTAAATTTGGTTTTGTCATGGAATATCTTCATTTCTCCATCTATGCTAACTGAGAGTAGTGCTGAATATAGTAGCCTGAGCTGGCATTTGTGTTCTCTTAGGGTCAGTATAACATCTGCCCAGGATCTTCTGGCTTTTAGAATCTGTTGAGAAGTCTGGTGTAATTTTGATAGGTCTGCATTTATACATTACTTGACCGTTTTCCCTTACCACATTTAATATTCTTCCTTTACTCTGTACATTTGGTGTTTTGATTATTATGTGACTAGAGAAAGTTCTTTTCTGGTCCACTCTATTTGGAGTTCAGTAGGCTTCTTGTATTTAGGTTAGGGAAGAATTTTTATGTAATTTTGTTGAAAATGTTTGCTAGCCCTTTGAGTTGGGAATATTTGCTATCTTCTACAACTATTATTCTTAAATTTGGTTTTTTCATTGTGTCCCGGATTTCTTGCATGTTTTGACTTGGGAGCTTTTGCATTTTACATTTTCTTTAACTGTTGTGTCAATGTCTTCTATGGTATCTTCTATGCCTGAGACTCTCTCTTCTATCTCTTTTATTCTGTTAGTGATCCTTACACCTATGACTCCTTGTCTCTTTTCTAGGTTTTCCATCTATAGGTTTGTCCTTTGTGATTCATATATTGTTTCTATTTCCATTTTTATATCCTAGACAGTTTTGTTCAATTCCTTCCCCTGTTTGGTTGTTTTATTTTTCCTGTATTTTTTTAAGAAATTTGTGTTTCCTCTTTAAGGGCATCTTCCTGTTTACCTGCGCTCTCGTATATTTCTTTACGGGAGTTATTTATGACCTTCGTTGAGTCTTCTATCATCATCATGAGATGGGATTTTAGATCAGAGTTTTGTTTTTCAGGTGTGTTTGGGTATCCAAGGCTTGCTGTGGTGGGAGGATGGGTTCTGATAACATTGAGTAGCTTATTTATTTATTTATTTATTTATTTATTTATTTATTTATTTATTCATTTATTTTTACACTCCAGAGTTTATTCGCCTCCCAGTCCACACCCTCCCGACAGTTCTACATCCCATACTCCCTCCCCACGCCCCATGTCTCCACAAGATGTCCCCACCCCACCCCCCCTATCCACCACACCAGATCTCTAATCTTCCTGGGGCCCCCAATCTCTTGAGGGTTAGGTGCATCTTCTCTGACTGAACCCAGACCCAGGTGTCCTCTGCTGTATATGTGTTGGGGGCCTCATCTCAGCTGGTCTATGCTGCCTGTTTGGTGATCAACTGTCTGAGAGATCTCAGGGGTCCAGGTTAATTGAGATGCTGGTCCTCTTAGAGGGTTGCCCTCCTCCTCAGCTTTCTCCTGCTCTTCCCTAATTCAACCATAGGGGGCAGCAGTTTCTGTTCATTGGTGGGGTGCACATATCTGCATCTGACTCTTTCAGCTGCTTGTTTGGTCCTTTGGTGGGCAGATGTTTTTCTGATTGCCTCTTGTCATCTGGTTAGCTCTGGGGTTACCTGGTCTTGCTATTTCTCACTGGAGTCTGTTCTTCCTCTGAGCCTGGCTGTGTTAGAACTCTTTGGGTCTCATTCTGTCAGGTTTGATAGGAGTGGGGATGACATAGGATCCACTGCCAGACATAGATGCAAACTAGAAGGATGGTGTGTCCCTGGCTGAGCGGTGGTTATTGCTTCCTCTGAGTCCTGTGCAGGTCACAGTGAGGCCAGGTATTGGGAAAGTAGTAGTGAACTCTCCTGTGAGCCTAGGTGTCAGAACTCCTGAGGGTCAATCTGTCTCTTCAATTTGTTTTTTAATTACCTCCTGATGAAATCTAACTTTTTTATACTTGAAAAGTTGCAAGTTTTCTGCTATTCCCTGGTAGCACAGTATCACAGTAAGCTCCCCATTCCTCTGACTCTTTCCATTTTTTTCTACCACCTCTTCTGCAGTGACCCCTGAGCCTCAGGTTCAGGAGTTATTTTGTAAATATAATGTCTGGAACAAGGCTCAACACCTCTTCACTATAGTTGGTTGCCTCAACAATACAACTTAAACATGATCTGAACAATGAGAACATTCAAGAGACGCTACCATGGACAAGGGCGCCCAAGAAGCCTTGGTCCTACACAAAGAATTACAGGCAAATAAAAAATGATGAGACCAGATAAATGCCCTTCTACAGAGGAAAGCACATCAACTGGCTATCTGAAATGATATAGTCAGTCCTGGAAACATACGTACATGTAAGACACAGACTGAGCAGGTTATATTTATGAATATATATATATATATATATATATATGCATGGCACAACAGTTGATGAAAAAGAAAGACAATGTATTTAAAAGAAAGCAAGGAAAGGTACATGGATGGTATGAAAGGAAACAAAAATTATGAAATTATATTTCCAAAATAGACAAATCTAAAGAGTTTCATACTTAAAATGTATTTCTATCAAAATATTTTGATTTCTTCATTTTGATAGTTTTCTCTTTGATGAGTTTACACACACACCATACATATATGGTGTGTATGTATGTATGTATATATATATATATGTATATATATATGTGTGTGTGTATATATGTATATATATATATGTATATATATATATATATGACTTAGTTTCTCCAACTTCTCTTATCTTCCTCCCATTCTTACCAATACCCATTTTCCCTTCCACCCCCTTACCCAGCTTCATGACACTTGATTTCCTTTTGTGACCAAGTTTGGATCTACTTTAACCTGTCCACCTATATGAATACTGGTTTGGAACTATCCATTAAAGCATGGTATGTTCAATAGTGGATACACCACAGAAGTAATGTCTCCTCCTACTAGACTCTATCATTAGGAAATAATTGATTAACTAAATATACATAATATGAAATTTTATTCTAAATTTTAGTATTTTGTCATTTTACTAAATACAGTTATGTAAATTTACTAAATATAGTTAACTTTACTAAGTTAACTAAATTGTTAAACTAAATTTGCTAAATTTAGTTGCACACATACTTTATATCAAAAACAAAATAGATATTTAGTATTGCTCTTATGTACATACATTTAAGTTTGACTATTTGAAGCAGAATGACATATCAGGATGCATGTCCTGAGAGACACCTGGCTCTAATTCTCTCATTCTGAGAAGCTTTTGCTTGCCTGTAGCACTTCATCTAGCAATGAGACCTTGTAAATTTCTCCATTTCTACTAGTATGTTCTCTTCATGTAGATCTTGTTTATGCCAGCAGACGCTGAGATTTCCTTGGTGAAATTCTCCTGTTGTATATATGAGCTACAATCTTGCACCAGAAATCCTTGTCATCTGGTTCTTGCTGTGTATCCACACCTGCTTCTGAGATCTTCTCTGAACTTTAAGTGTAGTCGTTCTTTGCATTTTTGATCTCCTTTAAGTCCTCCATGAGATCCAGCTGTAAAGTACTTTCTCAATTAGTAGTCAATGGAGGAGGGCCCAGCCCTGTGTGTCTCGTGCCATCACTGGACTTGTGGTCTTCGATTCTATAAACAAATAAACGAACAAACAAACAAAAACAGGTTGAGCAAGCCATGTGAAGCAAGGCAATAAGCAGCACCCTACATGTCCTATACATCAGCCCTTACTTCCAGATTCCTGTCCTGCTTTAGTTCCTGTCCTGACTTTCTTTGGTGATAAACAGTTATGAAAATCTACAAACTGAATAAAACCCATTCCTCCCCAATATGCTTGTTGGTCCTGGTGTTTTTATTGCAACAATAAAATCCTAAGCCATAGGCTTTCTGCACAAATCGCCATGTGTTCCAGAAAATAGGTTCATTGATGAAGGAAGTTCCACAATGATGTGCATAGGTCAACATGTCTGGACTTTCACGCGGAAGCCAGGATCTGAATTTGGTGTCCCGTGTTTGCATTTCAAGTATTGTTATTAACTGAGCCGTCTCCCATTCTAAGAAATTATTTTACTGGGGAAGGAAGTAAGCATAGGATTTTTCAAGAGGAAATAGCTACTTTTTTATTTTTAATTTACACTATTTTCATTTTAGTTCATTATAGTTTTCATCTTTGTTCTGACTTTGTTACTCCTACTTTTAGTGAACAACTACAGTTTCAAAATTTAGACAAGTGTTTGAACAGGATGCAGTTACCATATGAAGCTTTAACTCAAAATTTGGGTAAAGAAAAAAGGCACAATGAACTTCAACTCAATAATGACTACTTTTTAAAACAACTAAGATTACTTGTGTTTGCTAGCGTGTGAAAACGTTTTCTTTTCTCAAGTTTCTTTATATTTTTGCTTCTATCAAAACTCATTTCTGTATTTTTTACTTTTAGTGTCAAATTTTTTTAAAATAAATTTATATTGACTATATTTGGAAAAAATACTTTGTTCATGTTACCCACATTATGCTCGTTTGCTGTTAATGCTATACATTTTCTTAAAGAATTAATGAATCCATATCAGTAAATTAATCAACTGACTAGTGAATGAATTAGAATCAGTAAATCTTTGTTCATCAATATTTAAACTCTATTCAATTATGTTAGTTTTACCTAATACATATGACTACCTAGGGTTCATCTAGGAGAGCACAGGAAAATTAACATTCCTAGAGTTTTCTTGACTTTGGTAGTTTCATAGTACACTTTAGAAATATTTTAAGATGTTTGCAGATGACATGAAGGGTTAATGATAGGGTAAAAGTGAGATCACAATATGTTATAAATTTCATATCTCAGATTAATAATTTTTATACAGAAATGAAGCTTCAGCTTGTGCAAACAACACTAGCAATTGCTCTGCAAAAATCCTATTGTTGGGCTTTCAATTAGTAATGAAAGTTATGAGATTAGCTTGAATTTGTGTATACATGAATTCTATGCCTTATGCCACAAAAGCTGTTGTACCTTTAATGATGTCATGTATTGATGTCACTGAACATGAAGGAATTGAACTCATGCCTGAATAGTAGCATTTCCCATTCTGACTTGTGTTCTTGGTCCTGGAAGTTACTATGCAAAGTTCCAGAGAAGAAAAGCCATCTGAAATATTCAGCTGCTAACATGTGACCGTGTGACAACTGTAACCTACCTGAAAGATACAATGAAACAATCATGGCATTGATGTTGGAAGTAACTAACCAATTAGTGATTGCATTTAAGAGTCAAAGAGATGAAGTGCAACACAGACCTTGCACTGATAAAATGGGCAAGAATCTCTGACTAATTAGCTAATGGACCCTCACAGAAAACTTACTATTACTATGTTAAAGGGACATAGCAATAAAATAACATTTTCCTCTATCCATAGAAAAAAGTGTCAGTCAACTATCATTAGAGAAGCTCCTTCTTCAGTAGATTAGAATGAACAAAGAGCCAGGTCTTTGTGGATAACGGTCAGAGATAAAGAAATGTTGGAGTAGGCTTAATGAGATGCAATTATCAGACTTCCTTGCTCAAGGTTCAGGGATCTATTTGTAAGACAGGACAGAAAGTTTGGAAGGGCCAGATGTGGTTAATGTCTCTAAAGACAGAGTTTCCTTGGGGTACAGCAAGGTTGATATACTGTTAAAAGAGAAGCACAAATTCAAAGGAGATAACATCCCATGGAGAAATGTAAATTAAACAAAGCCTCATCACTACCCAAGAAGCCATTTGCAACTGATATTGTGCTAAAAAGGAAGTCAGTGTTTCCCAAAGGAGTGACACTGAATATATCAACAGAACTCCAGGCCAGGCAGTATGCCCAGCTATAGAGGCTTAGCTCAAATCAGACTGTACCTTTATGCTTTGTGTGTATCTGTATCTATATCTATATCATATATATATATATATATATATATATATGTCATGACAGAGAGAGAGAAAGTATGCAAGTACATATTGTATGATTTTGATATTTGTTATTTCATTTTTTGTGGGTTTTTATTTTGACTTTTGATTCAAGTATCCTATATCTATTGGTTTCATAATTCAGTTCAAATCATTTCTCAACAACTTGAGAGAATGGATTTGATTTCTGATTGCTCCTTTTCTGTGATGACTATTTTCTTTGAACTATTTTAACTGATTCACTCTTCTCACTACTCAGTGTAAATGAACTAAATTTGACTTCATAAGTCTTAAGGAAAATATTTATAGCATTATGTAGTTTTACCTTCATGTGAAAGTGTTTGGGAATCATAATAACAAGAAATATTTGTGAATGTAAGATGTCTAGGATAAAAATGAGTAGATAAAACCATAAAATTACTCGTTGGATTTTAGTTGAGCTTCCCCAAATTTTGTACAAATGAGAGTCAAATCTATCACAAATTCAACAATGCAATTGTGTTCTTTGAGTTCACTGAATTGTTTTTAACTCTGTGTGTTTAAAGTATATTAGTTTCTTTTCTGATTGTAATGAACTACCTCAAAAAATTAATGAATATTTTTCTTTAGCTCACAGTTTGAAGGTACAATGTTACCATCCATCATGACAGGGAAATCAGAGCATTAGTAGCTTCTGGGAGCTTGCCACATTGAGACCCCTGTAAAGTACAGAGAACAATGTACTAATGTATGCATGCTACTTACTACTAGCTTACTTCTTCCTCTTTCAGTACAACCTTGCATCCTCTTACAAGGAAGATGGTCTTACAAAGAGCATGCAGCTAAGCACATCTACATTCTGTCCATTAAAACTGTCATTGTATTCCATGTTATTCTGTTTGTGATTTACATGTAAGTGCACATGCAATGCAATTTGCAGTGGAGTCAGTTCTTTCTGCCATATGGGTTCCAAGAACTGAGCTGAAATTCTCTTGCTTGTGTGGAAAGTGCCTTTACCCACTGGGACATCTCCGTCTCCATCATAATATTATGTATATTAGAGAGATGCGGTATTTTGTAGAAATATATACAAGGTTAAATTAAGGGTATCAATGATATACAACTGCAGCGAGGACACAGAAATAATTTATTCATTATGCTCATGAGATACAGCATCTCCCACTTTCATGATTTACTCATAGTGCGCACTCAAACAATATGATTTGTGGGCTAGCTTTCAGAATTTTTAATTGCAAAATGGTAGTATAGTAAGAACAAAATTATATGAACAAATAAATACCACGATTATTTCCTTTTATATTTTGAAAAATACTCTTTTTCAAAATTCTACTTTAATTTGTAACTTCATATAACTTGAACATATACATACTTTGCCTTACCAGAAATTACATGCTTTTTAAAAATGTTTAAGTATTTGAAACTTCATTTAGTATTTGAGAACCTGAGCCCTATAACCGTACCAACCTAGGTCTGTATTAGAGATAGAAATTTCTTAAAGAAAAAGTTTATTGAGAGACTGGAGAGATATTTCAAGGGTTAACAGCATTTCTAGCTCTTCCAAAAGACCTGAGTTTGGTTGCAGCGCTCCATATGGGATCCTCATAATCACGTGTAATTCTGTATACAGGAAATTGAATGTTCTATTCTGGACTCTATGAGCAGTCACTGGCATATATGTCTCACATGGAAACATACAAACACACATAAGAATATATAATTAAAAGTGAATATAGAAAGCTTCCTGGGTATTTACTTTTATTAATATGAATATCCACAGTAAAAGGAAAGTTATAGAAACTGTAGCAGGTAAGCATTGGTCAATGACTAGAAGAAAGGGAGCAGCCATTTCCATAAAACAAGAGGGTTCTCTGGCATCTTCATCCTCCTCTTTACAGCATCTTCAATAAGTTAGGCTTCCACCCAAAGTGCACGGATGACTCAATCAAAATATCTTGGAAGCGGCATACCTTTATACACCCAGAATTTTTTGAAAGCACAACTGCAGGTAAGATTAACAGATAGTTGCAGTGAAACACCCAAGATATAACAATATTTCTATTAATTCTCAAATAAAATAAAGATTAGGGTGCAAAATATTATAGTACTCTCTTAAATAGAAACCATCTTGCTAAAAATCATAATAAGATTTAGTCCCTCTAAAAAGTATTTTTGAATTACCATAGGAAAATACATCAATGTGTGTAACATAACTTTGGCTTAAATCTTTAACTAATTGTGAACCCATGAGAAACTTCATTATGTTCTTGCTTTTTCCTAATTCCAGATGAACTCCAATTAACTACTGGAATAATATTTTTCTTTCCAAATTTTTTTCTGCATTCTCGCAAATTTATAAATATATACAATAAATCATGACTGTTTCCCCACGCAAGTCACCTTCCAAACTCACCTAAGTATCTTCTGATTACGCCCTCTCCCAAGGTCATGCTTTTTAAAAAAAATTTTTTTTTGATAAACTACTGGGAACAGTTAATGCTGTCCATTTGTGCATGGGTGTGGAATGAAGCAGGAAGCCTGCAGGTTTTAACACCTTCGAAACAAGAATCTGTAAACATCTACACAACAGAAAACTAAGGGAAAAAGTGGAAGCAATGAAGATGACACAACAGCCTATCAGAAAGAAAGTGTGGGAAAATGAGAGTGCTTTGAGGAAAATTGATAGTATCATTTTACTAGTAAGAAAGATACATATAAAATTGCATTAAAAGTGTAGTTTGTAGTAAATTTATTTTTGTGCTGTTTTTTGCCTATAGCAAGACAGTTATTCCCATAATACATAAACACTTACAAGAAGACTCTGCAATTTCAACTTCATTATGTGGATAATTTTCTGAGACTCCATTAAGAAAAAGACAAGTATTATCCACACATCTATCTGAAAATAGAATTGTCTCCAATATACAATGAATTCTTAAACCTCTGTAATTGGCAAAACATGAAAATAATAGTCAAAAATTTTGAGTTGACATTTTACTAAGATAACTTTATAAAAATCCATAATATTATCAAATATTATTCACCATGGAAATTCACTGAATTGTTGGAGTGGGTGTGGCCTTGAAGGAATATGCCACTGAGTATGGGTTTTGAGGTTTCAAATGCTCAAGCCAGGCCCAGTGTCTGTCTCTCTCTCATTCTTCCTGCTGCCTACGGATCCAGAGGTGGACTTCTGGGTTCCTTCTCAAGTATGATGTTTTACTTTGTGCCACCATGCTTCCCTCATGATGATAGTGGACTAAACCTCTGAGCCTGTAAATCAGCCTCTGTGAAATGTTTTCCTTTATAATTGTTTCATAGTCATGGTGTATCTTCACATTGGTAGAAACCCTAACTCAGACAGTAGTTTAGATGTGATGTGCACTTGGTAACATTTTTTTCTGCGTTTCAAAAATGAATGGCAATAATAACAATAATCTTCCCCCATTAATTCTCTTTGATTAAACCAAACTAGAATTTCTATTGGTTTTATATTTGGATTTATTATGTTTTAGTTTTGTCTGCATGTATATGCTTATGTAAATATTATTTTTAGATAATATAGGTTTTACAATGTCACATATTAACAAATTATATCATATGTTATGATATTAAAATTTAGATAGAATATCGTATGACTTAATGATAAAAGAATACTTAAAGAAATAAAAATATGTATTATTTTATTATCATAAACATATTGTAATACATAGAATATTGTAAAATATAATAGTTAAAAAGATCTCCTAACCTTCCTCCTTTACTCCATGCTATAGAAAATTTTAGGATTTGTACTATGCAGATCATAGATCTTATTCATGTATGTAGTGCCCTAAAGAAGCTCAGAAGAATATTATTTAAAACTAGCCACCATGATGTTCTCTGTGATTGTGGCAGCATTTCCTCCAAAATGTCTAATTTGTAGGTTATTGTTACCTATTAAACATTTGGTTCCTTTGCTCTTGATTGTTCAGTCTTGTGTTGTTTTATTTTTTGTTTGTTTGCTTACTTGCTGTTCGATTTTGTTTTGGACTTGATCTGTAAGCCATAATATCTCATTTTGAAAGTAAGCACAGACAGATGTTTACCTGACATTTTGGGAATTCAGGAACTTAATTAAGTCAAAGAAGAAACCCATATTTCTCAGCCTTGAGTAAAAATGTCATTAACCAGGAGATGATGATGAGGAACATGCCCAAGGTTGCAGGGACATTTACCTATACTCAAAAGGGTGAGCCATTGCTCTGTGTCACAGACCTGCAGTCATATAGGGCTAATGAGATACATTTACATGTACTTCCTGGTGTTAAATTGACTTGACATTATCTATACATAATTTTCTACCACTTTAGGTAACATTAATGCCAGTTTTCTACAAGGAGAAGATGAACATATAAATTTTGAACTCTGTAATATATTGAATTGTATACCTTGAATTTTAATATTACATACCTTTAATTGCTCAATAACAAATGAAGAAAATTATCTTCCAGAAAAAAAAACATATGGATTTTTTAAAAATAATAGTAGCAGTAAAATTGTAATGATCCCAAATTCCATGTACCTGTGCACTGTAGGAAATGCTAATATTCACATGCTAGAAAAAAAGCGAAGAACTTAATAAAATAAGATCATTCCCAGGGTTATACAAAGTGATCTAGAACACAGGAACTGGCAAACATTCAAAAAGACATTTCAAAAGCACTCAAACAATAACGGAACCAGCCATGAGTAAATTGATAATAGCATTTTGTGGAGTACATCTATTTTGTACTTGTTGGATTTGATTGCAAAGTACACTGTGCATTGTGGTTTTATTGAGATAATGGTCTTTAGATTTATTTTTGTATGTCATTTTTGTATCTTATTATTAGGATGGTGATATTCTCATAAGATATAACTAGAATTCTTTCTCCTTTGTTATATTAAAGATATAAGCATCTAATTATATAATTTATTCTATAAACATTAAGTAGAATTCACCAGTTAAACTATATGGGGCTTATTTATTTTATTTTCCAACATTATAGCCTGAAGCCAGAAACGATGTAATAAGGACAATGGAATTTACAATCTGGTGGCAGAAAACCAGGGGTCTGTCAGCCCAAACTTTCTGGCCTCTGGCACAAAACTGATAAAAGAAAGAACCTGTAGACACTAAGTGGAATTCTCAAAATACTACATTATTCTGCTTTAAAAGATATACTACCCAATCTAATTACCATGTTGTGTCTGTCACTTAATGAAAATTTTAGCATGTCAACCTGGATGCTATGACTTACATCTGTAATCCTAGACTTTGGGAAGTTAAGCCAGGGACATTTTGAGGTTGAGGTGGACAGTAGATCTGTAATGGTTCAAGTACAGCCTCAGCTACATACTGACATATTTCTCTCTCTCTCTCCTCCAATAGATTAAATTATCCTGGGTACCATTTTTAGCACATGAGTTGAATCTTTACTCATTGTTTTAAAGTATTTATTTTTGGGTAAGTGGATATTTTGCTCGAATCTCTATTTTTACACCACATTGGTGTCTGGTGCTTCTGAACACGAAGAGACGCTGTTAGAGCCCCTGGAACTGCAATGAGGGTTATGAGGCACCATTCAGCTGCTGAACAGCTACAGTTCTCTTGAGCACTGAACCATTCTCTAAGCCTCTCTCTTTATTTTCTTAGTTCTTCACAAAAGTACTCACTGAAAGATAGAGTTTTAAATTAGTTCAAAACTCAGCAAGAGGATCTGACTCAGGAAGACAGATCGTTAAAAAAGCAGGTGAACTGGTTCAGAGACACTGGACCCTCCTGCTTATCACCAGACTGGGTAAATGAGTAATGAGTTTTGTTCTGCCCCTGTGATGTTTGTTCAAGTCCCCTTGGTGCCCTCCAGACACTGTGTCCTGCAGAGAGTATTCCAGGAAACTGGCTGCCAAGCCTAACCAGATGTGTTTCAGATGCAGATGCCTTGTCAACTCTGACAAACATTTACCCTGAAGGACAATCAGGATCTGTTCTCAGGAGAATGCTTGACCTTTCCCCTCATTTAAACCCTAGAGTCTTAAGAACAATCCTGTGACTTTGAGAGTTTCCCCTTGTGACATTTTTGGTATTTCCTTTTGACATCCCCCCCATCTCCTGGAGCTTGTGACTTCTTCCTTTAAAAAGCCCTTCTCCCAGCAACTCGGGGTCGACACCTGTGTCTCCTGCGTGGGATACGTGTTGGCCCGGAGATCTCCATAATAGATCTCTGTAATAAATCTCGCCTTTGCTTATTACATCCAAAATGGTCTCTCTGTGTCTGGGGTCCGCGACTTCACGAGACTTGAGTAAGGGTCTCTCTTCGGGGATCTTTCACTCACCACATCACCTGCTAGTTCTACATATGGTTTTAGTGACTTCTGTGGTATTTCACTATTTTACATTACTACTAATACATGTGCAAAACTTCTTCCTAATCATCAGATCTCATCCGATTGTTATTATTGTGTTTTTGTTAGAAGCTATTTTAATGGTCCTGCAAACTTAAATCCCATTGTGTTTGGATTTTTGTTTCACTAGTGATTCCATGAGGTGAAACACGTTTTCACATAGTTACTTCTCATTAGTTTCTCTGCTTCTCTCAGACAAAAGACTAATCAGATCTTTGTTAAAAAAAATTCTTCTCTCATAAAATTTGTTGAATCTATTTAGACTCTATTATTTCCATGCTTTCTCCATACTTGCTCTTTACCCCAGATCCACTCGCCCTCTGTTTTCCTTCAGAAGAAAATCATACCTCCCTGGGAACCAAACATGTTATAACAAGATACAATAAGGCAGACAAAAGCCTCCTTTTCCTCCTTTTTATCACCTTTGAAAGAATACATCACATTGAAGCCCTGGTGATCCTCAAACTTGCTATGTATACCAGGCAGATTCAAAATTTTAGAAACAGGGTCAATTCTCCCACCTCTATCTGACTCTGAATACTGCACTTGGAAGCATTCATTTCCACCTTTACCTCTCTGTCCATTATTAAAAATTTGATATCCCATATACAAGAGCAATTAAAATTTACACAGAAATATACTTTAAAACATGATATGAACATGGAAGTTTAAGAAGAAACAAGATGATTAAATTAATACAGTAATACTCATGCAAAATAGAATTAAGTACTCTGAGTGTCCTACTGTTATGAAGAGACATTATGAATATGGCAGTACTTTTAAGAAAACATTTACCTAGGACTGGCTTACAGTTTCAGAGTATTAGTACATTTTCATCTTAAAAGGGGGCATGGTGGCAAATAGGCAGACATGGGATTGGAGAAGTACTTGAGTATTCTTTTTCCTGATCCACAGGCAGCAGGAATGGAGAAACACTGGACCTGTGTTGAGCTTTTCAAACTTCAAAGCTTGTTCATAGTGGCACATTTTCTTCATCAAGGCCTGACCTATTACAAAAAGGAAACACCTCCTTAATTCAACTTCAATAGTGCTATGCCCTGACAATGAATCAGTAAATATATGGCTCTGTGGGAGCCAGTATTATTGAAAACATCACAGTGAGTCAAACCTTAGAAAAGGTAGAACATCAATTCTATCTAAAAGTGAATATGACAGTTTAAGAAACATGTAGATAAAAGTCAAGATATTTCGTTATGTCAAACACAAAACAAATAAGAAATACCAATTTGATATAAAAATTATACAAACTTTATGCATCTTTAAGGTTTGGAAAATAATAATAACAATAACAATAACAATAACAATAATAATAATCACCACAAATTGCAAAATTCACAATAGTTCTCAGAGTTGTCAAGATGAACAGGTAAGGGTGCTTAAATTTATACCTGATGGACTGAGTTTGATACCTGGGACCATATCCTGGAAATAGAGAACAGAATCCTAAAATATTTCCTCTTATCTCTACTCGTTCAAACATGCACACACGCACACACACACACACACACACATACATGTATGCACACACACACAAAAACACACACATATATCCCCAAATATACAAGGAAAAATGTAAAACAAAAACTCATGCATATAAAATGTATTATATTATATATGTTTTTAAAAAATAAATATGATAGAATGACAATATTATTAACAAGAGGTTATATTTTTGCTGAAAAGTTAAGGTATTATAAAGGTATACTTTTGTAGTTTTCTTCCTGTAATATAAATGCTTTTTGATGTATTGAAATATGAATATATTCAAAATATAGAAATAATCTATATAAGATATGCATAAGAAAGCAAGCAAGAGTAACTGGATCAGTCATTGTAATTTATTACTTTGTCTTTAGTTTATAATTCACTAAAACCAGTCTTTTAGCCCCCAATTATTTAACAAAAAGAAATAAGTGGAAACAGCTTTCCTAAGTGTTATAAAATCAGGAGACCATTCATGTACTAAGCTCCTCAGACAATAGAGTCCTTTGTGAGTGTTCAGTGTTTGCTAACACATATTCTGGACAATGCATCCATGTATTCATGTAAGGCATCCATATAAAATGATTTTTGATTTCTATTCATGAAAACACTTAATATGAGATTTTAACAAAATAAAAAATAAAATCATTGTGTATTGTAATAACTCTTGCAGTAATTTGTTAAGTAACAGCATGTATGCAGAAAATGATGAATTTATACTTTTCATTAGATTTCTTCCTGCAGAAAAGTATTTTTAGCTGACAACTTGTCAGACATAGCTTCTTAAGTGAAGGTAGTTATTTATAGTTGGTTGCTTCTTTCTAGGGGTTCCACTTTGTTTTTTTTTCTAACACTACAGTCCTATTTAGTGACCTGTTAGCTACCTAAATGTTAAGTGGCCATAATGTCAAAGGATTTAAAACTGTTTCCGAAGTGCTGGCTTATGGAGGGCAGCAAGCACTCTGCAGGATTCAACTGAATGAGGGTACAGTTAGTAAACTAAACGCTTCTCTAAAAGGAATGTCTCTTCTGTAACGAATGTGTGACAAATAACTATTCCCACACCTCTTCCACAGTCCATTATCAACATTATAGCTTTAGTTTGATTTCTATGAGTTTATCCATGGAGGAATAAAGAGCCTGACTGCACCATTTAATAGCTCTTCCTTATCCAAAGTTATTGCTAATGAGAGGCACAAGATGAGACATTCCCAAAACAACTGAAAGTCGTTCATGATAATTTATGGGCACTTGCTGGAATGCACGTGTTGTTATCTCTCTTTTGGAGTGTGTAGTCCTCTTGTAAGAGATTATAGTTATAGACTCTGAGTGACAGCTGAGGTATTTGATTCTAGCTATTCCTACCCTCACTTTTTTTTTTCTTTTTTTTTTTTTATTAACTTGAATATTTCTTATATACATTTCGAGTATTATTCCCTTTTCTGGTTTCCGGGCAAACATCCCCCTAATCCCTCTCCCTCCCCTTCTTTATGGGTGTTCCCCTCCTCATCCTCCCCCCATTGCCGCCCTCTCCTCAACAATCACGTTCAGTCTTAGCAGGACCCAGGGCTTCCCCTTCCACTGGTGCTCTTACTAGGATATTCATTGCTACCTATGAGGTCAGAGTCCAGGGTCAGTCCATGTATAGTCTTTAGGTAGTTGCTTAGTCCCTGGAAACTCTGGTGGCTTGGCATTGTTGTACATATAGGGTCTCGAGCCCCTTCAAGCTCTTCCAGTTCTTTCTCTGATTCCTTCAACGGGGGTCCTATTCTCAGTTCAGAGGTTTGCTGCTGACATTCACTTTTGAGCCTCTCTTTAACTCACTCATAGGCTGAACAGTCTCTTTTTCTTGCTTTCTATATTTGACAACCACCTTAGTTCTATAGAAAAGGTAGAGCGCGCTTTTAGTTTTCTCATTAAAAACTCTACTTTAGTTGCTGCCAATTTTGAGAAGTGTCTCTAAGGAAGCATAGTAAGAAATATGTAATATCTTTAGTCTTCTCATTTTTGTGCCATTATATCTATACTGTGATGTTCAATTACAGAGTAATGAGCATCATTGCTTCAGAATTACAAAATATGATGTATCAGTGTACACAAAATAGCAAAAGGCATGTCTTCGAGTTTGTACATTGTTAGTATATCTTATTACTCATCCAACACCAAAAGTGATATATTAAACTGAGCATGCAAATCCTGCACTTATTTTTGTAAGTAAATATAATTTAAGACTTTGGATTTATTGTATTATTTATTTCTCTCTTCTAATCTATGACAAAAATATAAATTTAAAATAGAATAATTATATAATTACAATGGGCCAGTATATTTTATTATTATTGTTATTTCAATCACCATAATTTTAATCTAAAATTATTAGTGTTATTTATGATTATTGTGTCTGGTACTCTATTTTCATCTTCTATTATTATGTATACTTTATTTTGATTCTTCTTATGGCTTATCCTTCTTACCTGTTCAGTCTTAAGTATTTAACTACATCTGTATTTTTTAGTTTCTTTCCTAGAAAGCTCATCTTATGATTGCCAGTAATAGTTGCGATGATAAAACAATTACAATTTAATTTATTGAATACATGAACAGCTTTGCCTAATATCTATGAAAGAAATATATATATATATATATGTATATATATATATGTATATATATAGACAAAGTATGCAGAATACAAATGTATAGCTCATTTGATACTGTAGAGACAACATTAAAAACCTACCAGAAAGGTTTTCATGTTCTCACCCACTTCTCATCCTCTTTCCAATGTAAAACTTCTGGCATCATAACTTTTTCTTGTTTATTTCTTTGTACTCATGGGAGTGTGTAAAATACTTTGTATGTTTTACTTTTTTGATAAACGTTCTCATAGATTCATCAACAAACACAACCGTGTGCATTATATTTGATCATTCATTTTCATTATGATACAGTATCTCGCACAGTTAATGTAGCACAACATATTTATGGCCACAGCCATTGATCAACAACTGAGTTGTTTTCAGAACTCCATATTTTAAATAGTACTGCCATGAGCTGCTGGTTGACCTTGATGTGTCATTGGAGTTTCCTGTGATGAAAGCTTAGGATCAGGTCGCTCTGAGACAGGGTGTGCTTAGCTGGATGCTAATCATTCTGTCATTGCTTTCACAGTAGCAATAAGGTTTTGTCTGCCAGAGTTCCTCGTGCATTACATTTCTACCCACATTGCTGCTTACTCTGATGTTTGAAGTTTGAGGTTTTGTATTGATTTTTAATTAAAGCATAAAATAGATGAGAATAAGATATAAAAATTTTTGCATTTTGGGTTTAATACCAAAATGTTGAGAACTGAACAAGAGTACGGCTTTCATGAAAACAATCTATAGCCATTCCATCAGAATCTTCCACGGATTGTGACAAAGACTATGTTGCTTCTTTGTCTCCAGGAAAAGCTGTTCTCCCTGCACAGTCACTGCCTGGCAGTACCTTGAAAGCAGCAAAAAATTAATTTTTTTGCATATGTACATCTCTACCCTGACACTTCCAATTCTTGTCTCTTTATTTGATCTTGTGAGTGACTGTGACATCTTTGACACTATCTCCCGTGAAACAGAAAAGACATTATTATTTTATTATTTGTTATTAGTTCTTTGAGGTCATACATGTTTCTACCATATTTACCACCCTCCTGCAAATTTTCCCAGATTATTCCCTTCTTACCCATCATTATTTTCAATTATTTTTAAATCAAGACCATTTTTTTTGTTGTGCAATTATTCATAGTTGTGTAGTCTTCCACCTGAAAGTGGTTGACTTACCACTGACTAGAAAGAGAGAAATTGTCACTCCCTCTCCTTATAGGTAGCAATTGTCAATAGCTATATGGCTAGGAATAGGACTCTGTATATTACTGCCAGCGGAAGAAATACTGAATAATAACATGGACTTAAGTACTCTATATCTTACATGTTTTCTTGCACACTCCACGATGCACACTATGTTCTGTGAAACCAGTGAATCTTTTCATTCAGTAATTTTAGAAGTTACCCAATGCATAATTCTCCACTAATCAACACGAGTCTTTAACTGCAAGAATAGAATAAGAAGAGCACATGGTTTTTATTGACTACAAGTTTGATTTTACAATAACAACATGTGATTAAGTTTGGCTTGTTGCTTTAACCGGTTACTCCAACACCTGATAGCTCCACTTTCTCCTTCTCAGATCAACTGAGTCTTTGAAACACTGTCTTACCCGAAGGATAAGGGATGCTCTTACAGTTTAGTATTTAAACTCCAGTGACAAGAAAACCAGTAAGAATCTGTTGTGCTTGTCAGGACAAACAGGAGTCACTTATCACACAGGAAGCTTAGTTGGTTAGGCAGAACACATTGCTAATCAAAAGGAAGAGCAAAGACTTATATTAACATGGTTCTTTGATAGGAATATATAGGGGAAATCCTGCTACTTGTTTGGTTGGCTGATAAAGGCCACAAGAGGCCAATCACTGGACAAAGATATGGAGGCAGAATCTTCAAGACAGAATAGGAAGAGATGGGGAGAGAGCAGGGTCAGAAAGTGACAGAAGATGGAGGGAGAGGAAAAAAGAAGAAAAAGATAAAGCAGAACCATGTGGCCTGGAGGAGCCGCACACAGACAGGTCTTTCATAGCTGAGCACTAGAGTAGTGAAGTGGTCTATTTGTCTAATCTAAGTGTATAGCTTGTAAATGTATCATTGAGTTGTGTGTCCTTTACGCAGGTATTTTGGGGTTGGAGATTTACCATTGTAAATCTGCCTATTATATCATAAGTCTCTAGTATTTTCTTTCTTTTTTTTTCCTTTTTTCTTTTTATAGGATATTTTCTTTACTTACATTTCAAATACTATCCCTTCCCGATTTCCCCTCTGGAATCCACCTATCGCTTCCCCCTCCCCCTGCCTCTATGAGAGTGTTCTCTCACCCACCCTACCACTCCCTCCCAACTCTGCTCTCTCCCATTCTGTGGGCCTCCCTGTCGGAGGTTTTGCACGGACAACCTCTGGTCTGGCTAGGTTCCAGGAGAAAGAAAGAGAACTCGGGTAGGTGTTTTTTTTGGCCTCCATTTCAGGCTGGGCTTAGCCAGCAAGTGACAGACTAGCTGGCGATGAGTGCGGGAGGGCTTCTGTTGGTAATTTTTGGAGAGCAGATCTCTCCCCCAAGAGGCAGTATTACAGCTGTTATGACAGAAGCTCTCAGATGACCGAGTGATTCTTGCAAACCATTAATTCTGAACAGGACACTTAAATATAGTCTTTTGGGTGGGTCACCTCATCTACATACTCGGGGGCATGGTTCTGTCTATAAAACTGATCTGACTTGAGCTTACATGACCTGTGGTCACAACCTAACCTGTGGAGGAGGGGCTTGGGGTATTGCTCTTCTTGACTTGGTCTGTCTCAAACCTCTCAACGGGTTTGTGGGAGGCTACGGCTAGTCAGGGAAGCTGGGAATGCACCTGCCATCCCTATTAGTTGATTTTCCAGTGATTCGAACTATCTGGACGAGGAATCAGGGTACCTTTCACAAATAGCCGCCCCACACCATTCCCCTACACAGGGGCATTGAGTCTTCACAGGGCCAAAGGCTTCTCCTCTCATTGATGCCCAATAAGGCCATCCTGTGCTACATATGTGGCTGTAACCATGGGTCTCTCCTTGTATACTCTTTGGTTGGTGATTTAGTCTCTGGGAGCTATGGGGAGTCTAGTTGGTTGATATTGTTGTTCTTACTATGGGGTTGAAAACCCCTTAATCACCTTCAGTCCTTTTTCCAACTCCTCCATTGGGGGCACACTTTTCAGACTAATGGTTGGTTGAGAGCATCTGACTCTGTATTTCTCAGGCTCTGGAAGAGACTCTCAGGAGACAGCTATATCAGGATCCGGTTAGCATTCACTTCTTGGCATCCACAATATTTTCTGGGTTTGGTGACAGTTGATTGGAAGAATACCGGTCTCTGAGGATCTGGGGACACCTATGAATGACCTTTCCCTCAGTCTCTGCTTCATACTTTGTCTCTGTATTTCCTCCAGTGAACATTTTGTCCCCCTTTTAAGAAGGAATGAAGCATCCATTCATTGGTCTTCCAACTTTTTGAGCTTCATTCTGAGCTTTTGGGCTAATATCCACTTATCAGTGAGTGCATACCATGTGTGTTCTTTTGTGATTGGGTTACCTCACTCAGGATGATATTTTCTAGCTTCATTTGCCTAAAAAGTTCATGATGACATTGGTCTTAATAAATGAATAGTACTCCATTGAATAGATGTACCACATTTTCTATATCCATTCCTTTCTAGAGAAACATCTGGGTTCTATCCTGTTTCTGGCTATTATAAATAAGGCTGCTATGAACATAGTGGAACATGTGTCCTTGTTATATTTTGGAGCATCTGTTGGGTATATGCTCAGAAGTGGTATGCTTAGGTCCTCAGGTAGCACTATGTCCAATTTTCTGAAGAAACACCAGACTGATTTCCAGAGTGGTTGTGCCAGTTTTCAATCCCATCAACAATGGAGAAGTGTTCCTCTTTCTTCACATTCTCGCTAGCATCTGTTGTCACCTGAGTTTTTGATCTTAGCCATTCTAAGTGTTGTAAGGTGGAATCTCAGGATTGTTTTGATTTGCATTTTCCTGGTGACAAAGGATGATGTTTAACATTTTAGATGATTCTCAGCCATTCGATATTCCTCATTTGAGAATTCTTTGTTTAACTCTGTCCCCCATTATTAATATGGTTATTTGATAATCTGGAGTCTAACTTTTTGAGTTCTTTGCATTATTGCATATTAGTCCTCTATCGTTGTAGAATTGGTAAAGATCTTTTTCCCAATATGTTGGTGGCGTTTTGTTCTACTGACAATGCCCTTTGCCTTTAGAAGCTTTATAATTTTCTGAGGTCTCATTTGTTGATTTTTTGATCTTAGAGCATATGCCATTGGTGTTCTGTTCAGGAAAATTTCCCCTGTGCTTATGTGTTTGAAGTTCTACCCCTTTCTCTTTCTATTTTTATCACTGTATCAGTTTTTATGTGGAGGTTTGATGCACTTGGACTTGAGCTTTGTTAAAGTAGATAAGAATGGGTCAATTTGCATTCTTCTGCATGCTGACCACCAGTTGAACCAACACCATTTGGGGGAAATGCTATCTTTTTTTTTTCCACTGGATGGTTTTAGCGCCTTTGTCAGAGATCAATTAACTATAGGTATGTGGGTTCATTTCTGAGTCTTCAATTCTATTCCATTGATCTACCTGCCTGTCTTTGTACAAATACCATACAGTTTTTATCATGATTACTCTGTAATACAGCTTGAGATCGGGGATCATGATTCTTCCAGCAGTTCTCTTATTGTTGAGAACAGTTTTTGCTATCTTTTTTTGTTGTTGTTGTTGTTATTTCAAATGAATTTGCTAACTCTATGAAGAATTGAATTGGAATTTTGATGGGGATTATGTTGAATCTGTAGATTTCTTTTGACAAAATGACCATTTTACTATATTAATCCTGCCAATACAGGGGAATGGGCGAGCTTTCCAACTTCTGTGATCTTCTTTGATTTCTTTCTTCAGAGACTTGAAGTTCTTGTCATACAAATCTTTCACTTGCTTGATTAGAGTCACACCAAAGGATTATATATTATTTGTGACTATTGTGAAGGGATTTTATTTTCCCAATTTCTCTGTCAGCCTGTTTAAGTGGAGGAAGGCTGCTGATTTGTTTGAGTTAATTTTATATCCAGCCACTTTGCTGAAGATGTTTATCAGCTGAACAGTCCTATAACCCCTAAAGATTTACAAACAATCATTAAGACTCTTCCAACCATAAAAAGCCCAGGACCAGATGGTTTTAGTGGAACATTCTATCAGATCTTCAAAGAACACCTAATACCAACTGTCCAAACTATTCCACAATATAGAAACAGAAGAAACACTACCCAATTCCTTGTATGAAGTCAAAATTATGCTTATACCTAAACCACACTAAGACCCAATAAAGAAAGAAAACTTCAGACCAAACTTCTTTATGAACATTGATGCAAAAATATTCAATAAAATTCTTGAAAACTGAATCCAAGAACACATCAAAATGATCATCCTTCATGATCAAGTAGGCTTTATCCCAGTGATGCAGGGATGGTTTGATATACTGAAATCCATCAACATAATCCACTAAATGAATAAACAACCCAATAAACAAACTCAAAGAAAAAAAACACATGATCGTCTTATTAGGTGCTGAGAAAGCATTTGACAAAATCCAACACTTCTTCATGTTAAAAGTTTGGAAAGATCAGGAATTCAAGGCTCATACTAAAATATAGTAAAAGCAATTTACAGCAAATCATTAGGCAACATCAAAATAAATGGAGAGAAACTTAAAGCAAACCCACTAAAATCAGGGACTAGACAAGGCTACCTACTCTATCCCTAACTATTCAACATAGTACTTGAAGTCGTAGCCAGAGCAATTAGACAACAAAAAGAGGTCAAAGGGATACAAATTGGAAAGGAAGAAGTCAAAATATCACTATTTGCAGATGATATGGTAGTATACTTAAGTGACCCCCAAAAAGGCCACAGGGGTGGATGGCCTCCGAAATTCAAGTGGCTGCTCCAGGCTGTTCAGGGCAAACTGGTTTCGTTAGCTTAACAAGCTAGCAATGGGTACCAGGGGAAAATGGGCATTTAAGGCTAGCCATAGGGGGTATGCCCACATGTAGGAAATATAGTTTGTGTTCCTTTAAAACTATACACTACAGAAATTTATGTCATGTCAGGAGTGAGTTGATTATTCCAAACTGTGAAAATGCTAGGTGGGTATGTTATTTAAAAGTCCCCATACAAAAAAGACAAAGACCTTTCCAATGGCCTTTCCAATAAATGGTACTTTACTTATGCAAATGATATGAGGAGGCTAAAATATTATGTTAAAAGATAGGTAATGCATAAACTCCAACAAAGAGTTAATTTATTTTCCTGCAGAAACAAGAATAAAATCAATGACGTCATTAGTTTTTTACATGATTAATTTTCATATATATAACAGTTAAGAACCAAATTATGGCTGAAGTTTTTCATATTTGGATTCTCATAATACGATTCTTTTTGCAGTTAAATTCATATAGTAGTAAAGGAATCTTCAGTAATATTTTTGTCCATTTTATTGGAAAGTATTTCAACTGCCTAACTCACAAAGTAGATAAAGAAATTAAGTGCGATTAAAAGAGTTTGTTTTTAGGAAGTGTCACTAATAAAGCATACGAATTCTCAATGAAGTTTTAGAAAACTCACCATGTTGAAGTTTTACCAGGATCTGAATTTGTGAATTTTTTGAATACTGCTGGCATTGTGCATGGCTAAATGCAGATCTCTGTTAATATTTAAATTCGATATCTTTCCCTGTTTATGATCTGGACTTAATGCTTAAGCGTTTAAAATGTTAAGTAGGAGCATTGACTGTGATTTCGCCCTATTTCCTTTTGTGCTGCTTTAGAAGTTTCTCATGCCAAGTCATGGACTTTTCAAAGGCCTCAGGACGTTCAGAAAATATCAGTGAGAGCAAGTCATTGGTGAAAGTATTCTGAAATCCTGGGATGCTCAGGTCATTCACTGCTTCCTACCTGGTCACTTTATACCACACAGTCATTGAACATCACTAGGTAATTTCATCTATCTTTAAGCTGTAACATTCATACAACATAGTGGATGCATTCAAGTCTCATTCCTATTCATTCTCTACAAATGCATATTAAGAATATCCTTGTCCTTTCTACATGTCTCATTCACCTCAGTTCTTCATTTTATGTTATCTTTGATGTTAAATATAATTACATTTTTCCCCATCTACTTCTTCCCTTCAAGCTTTTTCCATCTGAACCACTTTCACTTTCAAATTCCTGGTCTCCTTTTCACCAACTGCTAATGGATGTATATATGTATATACATATATAACCTAAATATGACCTTACTAATTAACATGATATCATTTGTATATATATTTTGGGAGCTGAACATCAGGCAATTGCTATACTCTTTCTTGAAGAAGACTATTTTCATACTCTCATGAGGCATTTTCCATTGTCCGAAAATCTCTGTGTAGGTTTAAAAGCCACTTGGGAGTTTTCTCATTCCCATTTTTGTCGTGGTCATTGGAATGATTATTTAAAACAAATGTTACTAAAACCAAAGCAAAGCTAGTATCTGACAAACACTCAAATCATGTTTTATTTCCCTAGTCACATGAGACTTGTAGCTGCTGTAGATTGTAGTAGTGGAGAAAATGGTCTCCATTGTGGATAATGAACTATTCAAACAATACTGGGATGTACTCACCCATTTTTCAAGGCAATGCACTATCTATGGAGTAGTGTTATAGAAGAAATGGAAAAAAAGAAAAATTTACTTTTAGAAGTTCTATGCGAAGAGTTTAATATTCTTTTCTTTGGTATGTTTTAAAGAAATTATGTCAGGGTCAACAGTTTGCTTTGAAACAGGATATTTCACTTTGCAAAGAAATTTAGTTCATCTTTCAAATGCATGTCTCTGGAGAATAGTCTGTGTTCTGTTATAAAGAGATATGATTCTTACCAATGAGGAATCATAATTGGAGAAAGTTTAAAGAAACAAATATAGATCAGTCAGCATCAATCTTAAAATTTTATTACATTAAAATTGTTCTAAATGAGATTTTTTTTTAAAGAATAGAAGTGTTTTCAGCATAACTATGCATATTAGTTTTCATATGGAAAATTCCTAATATTTATTTTAAAATGACAGTGCTGAGGTTATGAAATTCAAAAGTCATTTGGAAGTTGGTATAGAGAAGGTAATTACTCACTGTATGTAGTGAATTCTGAATTAAGTTGCATATATCTGTGCAGATTGACATATAAATAAAGTCTTGATTGGAGAACTGTTTCCTTGTATAAATAACCAGAAAATAACTTCTTTGCACTTATGGTTCCTTGATCTTCTCTGGCATGAATGAATTGAAGTTAGATAAACTTTAGGTTGTTTATTTTTAAATATTGGCTTGTAGAAGAGCAAGCTCAGATTTCAATTATTAACTGTAGTATATTTTTCAGTGAAATGTTTTTCTCAAAATTGAGATATAAGTGCTATATGACATTTCACAAAAGTTATGTATCAAAAACCCATTGCAAAACTAATAAAACCAACAATAAGAAAAATATAAAAAACCCTCTCTCTCTCTCTCTCTCTCTCACACACACACACACACACACACACACACACACAACACACACACACACACTCACACCAGTACCATCCACACAGCTCTAGCAGACTATATGTTATGGCTTCTCACTATCATGTTCTTAAGGGATAAGCAGATCCCCTGGTGGGATACTGTTTTCTCCTCCTGTTGACACTCCAATCCTCCTCATGAATATCCCCATTCCTGTGTCAGCTCCAAATACCCTAGAAACACATTTTACTTGGGAAGCCATGGTAGTTAATCTTAGAAGAATCATAGAATTCACTACTCAGCAACACAGAGATGCCCTATAATTGTTAGGAACAGAAAGGACAATAAAACTAAAGAATAACAAGTCTATCAACAACAACAAACTCCAGATATCAGCATTTTTTTAATTACAATATTCCCAATCCCAGACACCTAGACCACACTGGAGAAATAGCAACAGCCAGGACAGCATGCCATCAGTAGAGTCCAGCAACTCTAAAACAATAGGTCATGAGAATAAAAAATAACTGAAGGATAAGTCAAAATGTTTATGAATACGATAGAGGTTCTTTAAAAAATCACATTCTTTTAAAAATAGTTATATTTGAAAATAAAAAATTTAGGAATTTGAAGAGGAACCCCAGGAGGCAAGCTTCACCAAGTGTATAAGAGATGGAAGAGAATTTTGGGTAATGAAGACAAGATAAAAGAAATGGATACCTCAGTCAGAAAAAACATAAAATCTAAAAACCTCTTGACAAAAATATCCATGAAACCTGGGACACTATGAAGAACAAATCTAAAATAATATAGGTATAGAGGAAGGTAAGAAATCCGGCAAGTAACAACGATACTTTCAACAAAATCCTTATAACAAACATCTCATCCTGAATGCAGGTGATACCTATAAAAAAAGGGTAAAAAGAAGCATTCTGAGCGTCAAATAGATTGGACCATGAAAGAAATTCCCCTTACAACATAATAATCAAAGCAATAAACATAAAAACCAAGAAAAAGAATATTAGAGCTGCTAGATAAAAGGAAAATAACATATAAACACATGTACTAGACACACCTGAAAATAAAAAAAAGAAGGTTTTACCAACCACACCATCAGATAGGGTTAATGGTCCAAAATATATGTAAAACTCAAAAAGCTAAATATCAGAAAAGGAAATAGCCAATTTGAAAAATTTAGTAGAATAACTCCCCTCCAATCAGTCCCTCACCCATATCA